>NC_034438.1:3515018-3565701 GCF_002078875.1 Numida meleagris
TAAAAGATAAGATATACTATATAGTTTTGTAGCTTTTAACAATAAACGCCATTTTGCCGCTCATCATATTGATGTGTAAATGCGACGAGGTGACCAGGGACAGAAAGTAGTCCTTGCGGGCAGGGTGACAAGTTACGAACGGAATATCAGATGTGGTGGTCTTCACTACAGGGTGGAGCCAGGACAATTGGCCTCAATTAGGCGAGGATTTATCCCATACCAAATAATATGATGCAGAAGTCAATAAAGCTGTGGGGATTTGGACGGGGACCAGCTGCTTCTTGGGGATTGGCTGGGTGTTGGTCAGCAGGTGGTGAAACGTGTTGTTAGCAAGGCATCGATTGCTGGGCAGCCATATTGTTATCTGGGCACTGGTCAATGGAAAGCTAGTAGTTGCATTGTGGATATGCCATCACTTTTTGGCGTTGTTGTAGTTTTTTCAGTCTTTTCCTTTTCTCTCTCAGTAAATACTTAAATCTCAACCCACGAGTTTTATTTGTTTTCCAGTTATCTCTCTCATTTCACTCTGGGGGAGACTGAGCAAATGTCTGTGTGGTTCTTAGCTGCTCATGCAGTTTTATCACAACAAGGCTTAAAAAGGCATTTAATATTTAACTTTGAAAGTGTCTCATTTACCAGATAAATAATGTTTTATCAACCTGTTAATGTTCAGATTAATTAAATAATTTGTGAATTCGATACAATTTCAGCTAATTGTCTAAATCAGAAAAAAAAAAAGAAAGAAAAAAAGAAAGAATAGTTCTTTGCTGACGTTTCCCAATGGAGAAATAATCTTTTTCAACTTAAAATAGTATAATAACAATATGATTCATACTTAAGCTAAGAAAATTCCAGAATATTTTTTGGGGGTAGATCATCTAATCACTTTTCTCTTGTGTATGCTTTCTTTTGTAATGTAGTTTTTCTAACTGGGAAGTGAGGGAAAGTTGTTATTCAGTAGCAACGTTTTTCAGATTTTTTTTCCTTTTCATTTTTGGAAAGGATAATTCTACTGTAGCAATTCCATTAATAAATTCTTCTATTATTTATCTGAACTGTATGTAGTCACGTGTCCTTTTAATCCTACCTAATGCAAAACATTACACAAATTTTCATTTTATAACTCACTGTACTATTTTTTCTAGTGCATTTGGGAAAACACTATTTTATTTTAAAAATTTAAAAGAAAAATAAATGTCTATTTCTAAATTGGCTGTAAAAATATTCAGATAAATTAAAAAAAAGTCAATCATCACTCCTTTTCTTAGGGAAAACATATTAGTAACTACACAGTTGGGAACATGAGCATCGCTTCATTAACATTGATGGAGCTCCACTGATTTCAATAGTACAATGCTGATTAACTGCAAAGAAGATTCTAGCATTTGTTTTCCAAATCCAAAAGAGTGATAGGCTCTTGTAGGAGGAGATATTTTCCCTGTCTGCAGCAGATATGGAGTCTTATACATACATAAAACGTAAAAACACACACCAATGTGCCAACAGGTTTTTAATTATTTATCACACCCAGAACATAGAAGGTGATAACATTCCTGAAGTCACTTTTTCATTTGTTATAGCAGGTTTGCTTAATGAATGTTCAGTATTTGTTTGCTAAGCATGAATGTAAAATGGTGCAAAATAAGATCCTTGTCAAGGATCATTTAAATGGTAATGTCAGTGTTGCAAAAGGTGATAGTCTGTGTCCCTTGTAAAAGATTAATTCCTGCTTTCTTTGCATAGCTGTCTTGCAAAGCTGAACCTGCTGTCTCAGACTAAGACTTTTATTAAAGTCTCTGTATAAATAAGAGGTACATATATTGAAGGCATAGTGCTGAGTGGGTATTCAGGGAGGAGATTTGTGGAGTTGTTCGTATGTTTGTTTGTTTTCCTCTAATTCAAAAATGATGACTTCAAGTTTTTTTATCTTTTTGTTTGTTTGTTTGTTCTTATAATAATTACTTTGCCTATGGTATAGGTCTCAGAGTTTTCAAACCCCAGATATCTTTCATGTGACACTCAGTAAGTTACATAGAGTTACACTTCTCTTGACACTGAATGTGCCATCACTTGAAGTTACAGGACTCTTCTGGAAGTCTGATCTTTCAATCTTATTCAATATGGATACAAAATAAGATCAAGAATCCATATGTGTCTCTTGGGTACTTATGCTATAAAAGTACATCTACAAAAGATTTAATGCAGTAGCTAATTTTTAGATACCTAAATATAAAAATTACCTTAATAAATCACATTTGTTTGAAATTCCAAAATTCCAATTAGTAATGCTTTTTGGATATCCTTTGACAATCTCGTTTCCAGTGCTCATCAGACATCAGTCCCTTGGTTGTTCGCTATTGTGCCGGATGTGACAACTAAAATATTTGTTGGGTAGTTTGTGTTAACTTATTCTGAATTGTCAGATTTTTTTTTTTTCCCTGTAGAGCTTTGGAATATCAAATAATCCTTTTTTAAGCAATAGTCATTTAAGTGTATCACAAAACTCCATCCTGAGGAACTGCTAACTCAGCTCCTTGCAGAACTGTTCCATAGCTTTGAATTATCTTTCAATGAAAACTCTTAAGTTGTTCTGTGTATTAGACCCTTCAAATGTCTCTTTCACTGAGTCTAGAGAACGAGTGTCCAACACTTTGACTTGCCTGTGCCACACTGAGTGAAGAGAAGTTGACTTGGGCCACATGTAAAATATACTATGAAGTCAACACATATAAATAACAAAACTTGTTAAAAATAATTTATTAAAATAAAAGAAAAGGAGAGACAAAAACATAAAACTAGTGGAATATTTGACCCTGTTTCTTTGAAACTAGTGTATCAAGTTGCAATTATTACTGAGTTATCAAGGTGTTCATTAGAGATTTTGGTGAAATTTTGCTCTTCCTGTGCTTCACTCTTGGAAACAGTTTTCCACAAATGTACACACTGCCAAAAATTAGTGACAAGAATGAGCTGTGATTATAAAGGGAGGGATATTTTTCTCTGGTAAGGTAGATCTCATAAAAGTCTAGTAAAGAGAACAGATGACATTTTTTAGTTGAATATCTGATTGCAACTCTAGACTTTCTGTTTAAAAATCTGCAGGAAACATGTTTATGTTGACTGTAAATTGAGTATGTATAAAAAAATCTTGATTTTTTTTCAGCAATCTTGAAACCCATTCTCAAGTTCCTTTATCAGAAGAGAAAGCAAGGATGCATAATTTTTTTTTCTGTTCACAGGGCTGTGTTCAGCCAGTGCATCAAAATGCAGGGGCAACCACAGTACTACCTCAGTTCTGATCAGCATGCAGCCTGTGGGCCATGGTTGGGCATGTCTGGTCTAGAGCACTGGGCTGGCTGATAGCTTTGACTGAAACCTTGACTTTTGACCCCAGTATATAGGAAGCTAATCGAAGATAAGACAATTAATTTGACACTCTTCTGACTATCCACACATCAAAAGAGAAATATTTCAGTTAGCTACTGCAAGTCAAAATAGAGACTGTAATAAAAAGAATTTACAAAGTTAAATCTATGTTTAGATCAAAATTGCAAAGACATACATGATTGAAATTGCTGATCTGAGCAGTACACTTGAAGTCACATGAACGAAATTATTTATTATTCTAATTTGCACAGAATGGTTTCCAGGAGAATCCGCTAAAATGAAGTGGTAGTTTTTCAGGTGAAGAAAGCCATTTATTATATAGGAACCTTCAAAAGAAAATTACAAAATGATATTGAAAGTGAATAAAAAAACTTTCATTTTTACAAATTCAGTATTGTATTGTCTTCTTTGTTAGTCTTTTCTAGTGTACTCAGTTCTTTAAACAGCTAAGCCATTTAATTTAGACTCTAAAGGCCTGTTAATTTTGTACTTTCTGGGTTTAAAACCAGGTGACCTTTTATATTGTCAAATGAAACTGAGGGCTAGGAACTTCCTGAGCTAGGAACTTGGGAGATCTAAATGTTCATTCCTGGTTAAGCACAGAGTTATTTTCTGGTAATGATATAATTGCTTAGGTGTGATTCTTTTCATTTAATATTAGTGGTCTGAAAGGGAAATATTTAATATAAATTAGTCATCACTAGAGTTCCCAACAGAGTAAATGGAGGCAGGGATTCTTTCTCAGATAACATAACTCCTTCCTGGGTCTCTGTCTAACAGTAAGATGCAAATTCTAAAACTATTTCTCCAGGGACAAGACACGTGGCTTAGACTAAGCATCTAAATTCAAGTGCCAGGGTTAGGGGAAGTGATCTCTTAATGTCAGTGTTATCTTTTGAGTGTAATACAAACTCCCATCCCTAAACACATCCACATCCACCAGCAATGCTCATTTTCAACCTGTTGTCTCAACCTAACGCTTCTTGGTCAGAAATTTATTTCCTTTATGTTTCATCATTATTTGGTCCCCTGGCCTTTTCTACTGCTCAGAGTTCTTCTCAGACTGCCATTTTATTCAAACTGATGGCTTGAGGTTCATTTAATAAAATTTTAAGCCTAGTTTCTGCAAGTATGGGATATATTTTATGATATTTGCAGTGCAGAAGAATATTCATACTCTTTCATGCTCTCATCTCTCTGAATATTTCTCATTATTTTAGCAAACTAAGGTTTTTGGCTTAAAACAATGTTCAGACTTTTTACATGCTCAACATTTAAGCAGTGCAGGAGCAAGTATTCTATTTTGGATGGAGCTTGAAAATGTCTAAAAGAAAAGCTGCTTTGTAATTGTTTGGGTTTTTTTGTTGTTGTTTGTTTGTTTTTTATATATAATCATAGAATCTTGGAGTCCCTGGAGTTGAAAGGGACCTCTAGAGGTCATCTAGTCCAACGCCCCTGCAATGAACAGCTTGATCAGGTTGCTCAGTGTAAGGTCCAGCTTGGCCTTGAAATTCTCCAGGGACAGGGCTTCAACCACATCTCTGGGCAGCCTGTTCTTGTGCCTCTCCATCCTCACTGTAAAAAACCTTTTCCTTATATCCAGCCTAAATCTACCCTCTTTGAGCCTGAAATCTTTTTCTCTTACACTATCACAACAGACTCTGCTAAATAGTCTGTCCCCTTCTTTCTTGTAGCTCCCCTTTAGATACTGAAAGGCCACTACTAAGCCTTCCCAGAGCTTCCTCTTCTGCAGGCTGAACAGCCTCAGCCCTCCCAGCCTGTCCTTGAAAGAGAGGTGTTACATCCCTTGGATCATTGTTGTGGCCCCCCTCTGGACGCACTCCATCAGGTTAATTTCTCTCCTGTGTTGAGAACTCCACAACTGGACGCAACATTCCAGGTGAGGCCTCTCCAGTGCAGAGTAGAGAGGCAGGATCACCACTCTCAACCTGGTGGCCATTTTTTGGCTTGTTTGTCTAAGACATTCAATAAAATGAACATAATAAAGTTCACAGAATTTGAATTTCTATCTAAATGTTCCTCAGCTTCTGTTTGGTATTTCTGTCTTAAGAAGATCTGGCTTGAACATTTATGATTGCTGTTTGCTCAAGGGAAATATTTTCAGTGTTTATTTCTAGGAAAAATCTGAGTGTGGCTTCCTAGGGTGACTGATCCTGCGTAGTTTTTGTTTCTAAAGTGACATATTAGGACTTTTACAGATAGTTCTGGAGAAAATAGACACATTGCTGTAGAAGTGTACTGGGGGAGCAGAGGTATAAGAGAAGAAAGGATTTGGGATTAATGAAAGGACTTGAAGTCTCAAGTTGAAGGAAGGAACAGGGGTGGGAACAGGAGAGACAGGGAAATGTAATATTAGGTTGTATATTAAGCATTTTTAGATGTATTAATATGAATTGCTCACTGTACAAATGATATTTTTCAATGTTTGTTTGAATTTTTCAAATTCATCCTTCTTTGACAGTATCTAATTTCCCCATTTCACCTATTTCCTCAAATCCAGGCTCATTTTGGAGTGTATTTCACTTAGAAGAGGGACCTCAGTCCTCCTGTTTTCTCCAGTTACTGGCTCACAAGCAAAGGAGAAAGCCCACTCCTTCGGACTGGAACTTAATGCATCACAGATCTTGTGTTGAGATCAGTGCACTTAAGAGGCTGTCTGCAAGATGTGCATCACAGGAACAAAAGCATTGATGCTTCCGAGGCAGCAATAATAGAAGCAGCTCAGGTGGCTGGAGCAGTTCACAAATTTACAAGCTACTGTTTCAGACCAAATTCATCTTCATGCAGTTTTCTCATTCAGTTGAGAACATTTCATGGAGACAGATTGGCCACTTCACACTTCTGTGAACCTTCTAAACTGCAGATGGATGTGGAGAGTCCTTTACTTTCTTTCTTCCATTTGAAAGTCCCCTTTTCAATACTGGCAATGTCACTGTGGCAAAAGCAATATTTTGTGGCTAATTTTATATAGTACTGTAGTGGAGAAACAAGCTTCCTATAGTGAAGGCTGAAGAATATACATCTTCCAGGAACATTTTGAGGTATTTTGAAGTTTGCATGACTAGCACGATTGCCTTAAAATAGGTTTCCTTTGATAGCATATTTAAGAATTTTGGATCAGGACTCCTGAAGAAAGATCTCCCCAAAAGAGAAAGCTATATACAGCACAGCACATATATATTTATTTATTATATATGTGCACATATGAGGATGTCTATGCAGATAAATATTCATTATATTGGCTTTTAATATGTACATTTATGCATACATGAAATAATAGAACTGAACATTTTTACTCTTTTTAAATACCCATGACTCTGTCTGTTTCCTTCTCACCGCAACACAATTCATAATGTTCTTCAGAGAATAGGTTTGAAAACTTTGCTGGAAAAAAAAAAAAAAAAAAATTGGTTTATGGCTAACAATTCTGATGTGGCACAATGAAGTCTACACAGTTCCACTGTGTTCTTTGCAGTTCAATACGATATATCAAAATAACATATTTCAACTGTACTTTTGTCATATCTTTGAGGAAAAAGAAAAATAACTTTTCCAGAGGACAACAGTCTCTGCATTTATAAAATGTAATCTGTGCTTAATTTCTGGAATATATAACTGGATGGAAATGTAGAATTAAGGAAAAAAAATCTCCCCCCTCCCAGTAAACTGTGAACAAAAGATGGGAGTGGAATCTGGGCAATTAAGTCTACAGTAATATATCTGTGACTTGCAGGAATGATACAGTGTAGACATGCTTATGAAAAGAGAGAAAATTATAAAGATGCCAAGTGAAATTAAGTGGAAAGTGTGAGAATAAGGAGTTATGGAAGCAAAATAAACGATTACATTTCATGAGTCATAGGAAGCTAAGGCATCTTCCCTGGCCCTCTTCCTTTCTTTCTTTTTGGTTTGTTCAGCAATGTATGAATGAAGTACAGCTGGATGGGGGGTGTGTATTTAGAACTTCACAAGAGAGTTCCAAAATTATAAATGTAGATACCAGATCTGTATGGTAAGATTTTGAGACAAGATTGACTTTCAGGTGGGAGTGAAGATCACAAGAATTGCAACTATTGAACCTGCGGATATAGAAAGTATCATCTTCATCAAATTAGAAAGCAATGGGAAAAGCTTTTGGCCATGCGAGAACTGTAGAGTGTAGATAAACAAAACTTTAATACACCTAATTTGCAGTACTGCGTCACAGCTTACGGTAAAAAGTCAGCACTGGATTATGGAAACAGGATGGTTGGGCATTTTTATAATGGAGACACGCTATTTACTCATATTACTATAGTTGGCAGATCTGGTGCTAATTGTTTACAGCAATGTAAGCTGGCCACAGTAAAAATGATCATCTGACTCAGAATTATTATCAAATAAAAGAATGTGTTCAATAAAGTGTGTTATAATCCCATCCAAAGTAATAACAAACATCTACTCTGTCTCTGCATTTCCTTTCTACCCATCTGTTACAAGGCAAAGCAGTAGAGAATTACAGCTTCTCTGAGCCTGACCTCTCAGTCAGCTTTAAGGGAGATTATGAAGGATAATTTGCAATATGAACATAGGTGGCAGTGTCTCAGTATGTATGAAAGAGATTAAATATCCCATGTCCAAGTCTTATTCCTGAGGTTTCACTAGTTTTAACACCCATGTCAATCCCCTGCCTGGACTCATGTTGATTCTTGTGTAATGAACATTCTTATGAGTGTTTCTCAGACTCAGTCTCTGCAGACTCTCTGTGGCAGGAAGCTTGACTGTCCTTGAACAGCACAGTATATTTTTATGAAGTACATTTTCACATCTGTAGGAAAAACAAAACAAAATAAACAAAACCAACATCATTTATTTTCATGTTTCTCATGTTTTTTTTGACCCGTGTTCCATGAGTGCTTGAGGTCTACTTCTAAGAGCTGATTGAATGAAACAGGAACAGACAGCTTTTGTCAAGATTTTATACACTGTCGGGGAGGAAGTTCCTCCCTGGGAATATTTTGAAGATCAAAAAACTCTCACAAAAAGTTGATAGCCAGCACTCACATATATTAGTTTCTATCCAATACAGATAAATTACATCTATACTTACTGATGTAAAGCTTTCTGATTCCACATCTTTTTTTTTTTTTTTAAAGTGGCATTTTTCACCAGGTTATTCAGTGGTAAATGGCAATGTAACCCTGTAAATCACAGAATATTTGCCTATGGTGTAAATGCTTCATTTGAGAGGTTCCCTTTTGCTTCGGTAGGTGCAGAATAAAATCCTTTTCACTTAATATCTGTAACTATTATTTTGTTGAATTTATCAAATTTTGTATTTTCATTTAAGAGTTTATTTGGCATTTACCAGAAATGATTTCTGTTTTAACTCATTGACCTTGAGACTTGAATATCAATGTATAATTAAAATGTTAATGTTCACAGGACAGAATAAACATGAAAACGGATAAGTTCTTAGGAATAATTTTCTGATTCTAATTACATTAAAAAAACAGCTGACCAGCATCTGTTCCACACATACACGCATAAACCTAACAGGACTTAAAAAATGACAGAGAGCTTTAAAAGTGTTGTTTAGAAATCAAAACCAAATTCATACGTGGAAAGGAATCAATCAGTGGAGCAATGATTTGGCTCCAAAGGAGACTGTGAATAGGGGCTAGGCTCTGAAATTATTCCTGCCACCAGATGCTGTTTGTCTGCTTCTGTGCTCTAATTGCTATCAATAATTAAACACAGGTCTCTGATTCATATGCACAGAGGCAGAGATTCTTAAATTAAACATTTTAAAGTCATTATAGTACATTTTATATGTTCAGCTAAACACTACACTCAGGCTGATTATGATTAAATATACTGAAACTAAATTACATATTGATTCCATAAATATCAACGGATACCCAGAACAAATAAGAAGATTCCTGGTAAATAGAAGGAACATTTTAATTTCAGATGACTAACAGAAACCAGACCATATTTATTTTTATGTTACATTATGGTTCTGGTACATTGTGCAAAGAGATGGGATCTCCCAGTCAAATTGCAAAATACAGAGAATATTTTCTATCCATTTGGATAATAACAAACACAAACAATGTATTGTATCCAAATTTCAGCAACAGCCACTTGAAAAGTCAAGTTTCAGTGCAAGCAAATTTTGCAGTAGTTTTTCAGTCTGTGACAGATGTGATCTTTTCCAAAACTATGTCCCCAAGGTGATTCTCACTCCTAATAGAATACAGTCTTCAGCATGTCTAGAGGAAAAAAAAAAAAACTCTACTCACCTTCACTGCTTGGTAGTCCTGACAATTTGACAACACACTTTGCTTATAATGATTGCTGTTACTCATCCTACCATTTTGCCCAAATGTTTGGCAGACTTTCAAATGGGGATGTGATGATGAGCCATCTCTGGTGGTTCATTCTTTCCACTACTGTTACCGAGTCAAAGAGGTCAGAGCAGTACAACCCTTAATATCAGGTTTACAATTTAAAGATTTTCTGGAATCTGATGCTACTCTTCAGACATCCCTCATCTGCTCAGTCTGGACATTTGGTACTGTTTTTTTCTCCCAGAATTCCATGAGTTGCTTTCTGTGATTTTTGCTCAGTGAGAGAAAAGTTCAAACCACACAGTTACCTTTGTCTAGGGCAGATTTGAGATAAAGGCTACTATCCAAGGCAAATTCTCATTTGGAATCTGCAACTGGGAATTAATTCTACTCACAGTTGTGTAACTCCCTTTTTTACTTTTTTGAGTTCCCACTGAACAGCTCTGGGAATATACAAATCAGAGGAATAGACATTGTTGGGCAAAGGTTTCTAAGGGATACTTGGACTTTGAAAGGGCCATATTTTTATGCAAAACAGTTCTGATTTTATAGATGTTTCAGCATAGTGCACGATGGAGGTAACTCAATCTGGGACACTAGAAAGAGAATTTCATAAGAATAATAACACTTAAAGCTCTCTTCCTTAACTTACACTTTCAGTCCTTTAAGCTTTCTTTCATATGTTTTGTTATCAGATTGAAAAATCCCATCTACTGAAAAATGAGTTCAGATCCTCAGACAACTAATGCAAATCAGCAGTTGTTTCCCTGGTTAACTACATTTCTGAAAGGAGCTATTGTTGCTCAGGATATGAGATAATTTAACTTTATTGTTTAACATGATATGGGTACTTAAACATAACTGTCTAATGTCATTTATCAGTTTAGATGCTCTAGTGCTTTATATGTATGCCTCCAGCTGCACTCCAAAGTGATCTGCCTCTCTCTCAGGTCCAATGTCACATTTACAAGCCCAACTGAATGTCTCAGATATTCTAGGATGTTACAAACGACATTTATGTTTAAGCAAGCTGAATTATTGGCACTTGTAATTTATAGTTTAACTGTTGCTAATATAATCCTGTAAGAGATAGTATTATGTGCCGTTTGGAATGATAAAATGTCCAAAAATACAGTGTGCATCACGCAATATTTAATACTACAAGAAATCTTCAAATAGGTGTGCATTTTTTGTTCTGTAGTAGGGTGCACTTTAATTTTTTTAAGACACTTCAAGGGGGGGAATATGTAAAATGTAATGAAATACGGCTAAAATTCTAATTCGCTTTCAAGAACATTTCAGAGTGGTTTTAAAGAAGCCATCTTAAAGTACAATAAGCTGTCTTAAAAGTAAAGTATATTAAATGCTGGAATGTTTCCTATTGAAAAACACAGTCTGGTAGTCTAATGCTTTACAACACTTTTGCCATACGAAAAATTTTTAGAATTTCCTTCTACACTTTCTGATAAGTTGGTAATATTGGTTAGAGCAACTTAGTTACCTGCTATAAAACTCATCTGATCCTACTCATCTTAAGACTTTGTGTGCAGCTGCTCGGGAATTTACAGTCCCATAACTCTGTGAACTGAAAAACTCTATGTATATATTACTTTGTGCATAAGCTGTACATCTAGTTGGACCATACTAGTATATTGTTGAAACATTCTGGACAAAACAGTCCAGATATTTCCTATATTAGGAAACCTGGGTAAATAGATACTTTGTCTATCTCCCGTAAGTCCCATTGTTAAAATCATAAAAATGCAAACTTTTATTTTTTTTCCACAGATGTGTGTTCTATTACAAACTATGCATTTGACAGGGCCAAGGCTTGAATGGCAAAACTGCACTACCAAACTTAATTAAATCCTTCCTTGAGAATTATTTAATGATAGAATTCTGTCCCATGGATTCCTTATTTGTTTCATAAAACTGATGTATCACCGGGATCATGCCCATGGAATAATAGAGATTTATTATATTTCTTAGTAGGATTCTATCTAAGTTATTGAAAACACTGACGGGACAAAAGTGAAGAAATCTGGAGACTGGAAGGAGAAAATTATATAATCTGAGATCTTAATGAAGATGATAGTGGTTAATTATCTTTAGACAATTCATTTAAGGTCAGAATGTAAGATCACACTTTCACAGACCTTTAAAATACCATAGAAGATACTTCAGTGAGCAGATTTCAAGCACACACTGGACATATCTTCAGTAGTCAAAAATCTACATGGAGATAAATTTTATTTGAACAGTAAAATTCTTAAATCTAACAAGTCACAAAAGCTGTCACCTTCCTCCTCCTGTGTTTAGGACATCTACAGTTTTAACAGAATGATGAATTTTATAATTTCTGGAAGGAGATGAGTTTATCTTCATGCTTTTACTGAGATCTTTCACTTGACCTACTACCTCTATTTGGACACTTATTCTAGGACAATGTTATAAGAAGTTAAAAAGTGTGACTGCCTTCTAAAGACTTCACCTTACAAAGGCCAGGCTGTACATTCATCTACAATCACTCTGCAATGCCTCCTTCCTCCTTTTTTCCTACTTACCAAAGAGCATCTACTGTTTTCCCACGAAGTAATGTACAACATTCCAAATTCCTATTTCTTTTTTCTCCTCCTAGGCAACAGGCAACACGTGTAGTACTGTGAATGTGGCTGTCGGCGCTTGGTCCCGTTACAGAATTCCCTCAGTCAGTGTGGCATCAGAATAGCAAGTCTCAGAATAGCAAGTTCTCTGAATAGAAAGTTCTCCTTATTGTGTTTGACACACACCTTATATATCCTTCACTCCTAAGCAGTAAATCCACTCACGGTTAATTGTCCTTAGGTTCTTCACAACAACATAGATAACAAACAAAGGGTTGCTTAACTGTCCCAGAAGTGACCACATTAGCTGTGCATACTAAAGAGTATTCTGTTTACACCTTAGCCCTGTCTCCAGACTCGGGAGACCTCATAGAGATAAGATCTACCAGAGTCTGTTGAGCTCTTTGTTGTTAAGTCTCCCCCCACATCTCCCCCTTCTTTGTTAATAAAAAAAGGCGCAGTTCACAGCATATTGTATACACACTGAGACAGGCATGGAACACAAACTAAAACACCGAGAAAAGCAATGAAACAAACTAACCCCATTTTTCCAATAAGTAGCCAAACTAGAATTAACACACTGAATTAATGATTGATTCTTCCCACTATAGTTGACAGACAATAGTCCATTTAACTGATCCCAACAATTCCAATTCTTGTGGTTCAAGGTTGCTCTGCTGCAGATAGGGTCCAAATTGCTGATGAGAGTGTGGTGATCATGTTACAGCAGATGACGAGACGGATGGATGGACCCATCGTGCTGGCACCCGTCTCAGACCTGTTCCTGTTGAGACACAAGCATAGCCTCGACCCCAGGTTATCAACGAGTAGGGCCCCTCCCATTGGTTGGTGCTCAGATTTTTTACCATAACCTGTGCTCTTTCCTTGACAGAAGTTAGAGTATTATAACCAAGGTGCCTGTAAATTGGGTGGCCCTCTGTTGTCCAGCGATTTAAAACATTAAGAACATAGCACGCTTTAGCTATTCTTTCCTGAGGAGTCATACCCACACTCCCCCTTTTTTGTTTTTGAAGCATGACCTTTAAGGTACCATGGGCTCGTAACCACTTTAAATGTAAAAGGAGTGCAAACAATTGTGCATTAGTTGTCTCTCTCAGATAAGAGTGTTCAAGTCGCATCACGATGCCTGCAACATAAGCAGAATCTGTTATTATGTTGATGGGTTCAAACCATCGTTCAAACACATGAACCACTGCTGTCAGTTCCACAATTTGTGGGGAGCCGGTGGTGACATGAACATCACTATCCCACGTTCCGGCACTATTCCTCCATACTGTCCCTGCATGGCCAGTCCTGCCAGATCCATCTGTAAAAACAGTAAGAGCACCTGCAAGGGGGGTTAATGACAGTTTAGAAACTGGCAACAAGTAGTCAATAACAAAAACATTAATAGGCTGATGTAGCTTTCTGCGGTGTGCTGCTTGTTGAGCCATCTTTGTCTTTGTTCCTATTGTCAGAGTCTGTGGCTGAATATTCTGTTGTGAGATCTTCCAGCCCAAGTATAAGCAAGGAGGTGTCTTTTGAATCTTATCTTTAGCAATTTTTAGTCTTGCTGCGGTCGCTGCCTGTATCACTCCCTGTGGCAGCACAGTCCCGTGATAACGACGATGCGGTTCGGCAGCGTTAATGGAAGGAACAGAGAATGCAAAGCGAGGGACATCCTGAGGGCACAATGGGATGTTAAAGAAACAGTCTTTCAAATCTATCACTATTAGTGCCCATGATTGAAGGATCATAGTTGGAGAAAACAAAAGGTCTAACAGAGGCAATTCTGCTTTCAGGAGCCTCTGGCACAGTCCCGAGAGCACACATTGCCAAATGCTTAACTTCCTGTAGCCCTTCCACAGCAATTCACACCTTTTGAGCTGGGGTGGAGAAGTCTCCCTCACCCATCAAAGCACTCACATCTATAGTCCGAAGCAGGTTTCTCCACGGTAGCATCAGGTTTTCAGTTGCCTGACTCTGTGCCAGTCCCCTCCACTTAGATTCCCACACAGTATACTGCATATCAATCACAATAAGGCGACACATCATTTTGAAATCATGCGGCGTGAGAACAGAGCTATCGCATATGGATTGAATCAAATTGATAGTATACGGGGCACCTATGCCGTGGTCAGTGACAGTACGCCGTAAATCTCGCAGGACATTATATGACAAAGCCTCCCACCACGGCTCTTGGTCCGGGGCCACAATGACAGGAAAAGCCCCCAACATGTCCGCGTCTCCGGCTTTCCTAGCCTCCCTCCGAATAAGCGCCCACATATCGTGTGGATCGGGGGGAGACAGATCCCGCTCTTCTTCGGGGTCTATTGGCCCAGGATCAAAAGGATTGTCGGGGCCCTCAGGAGGATTGTCAGGACCCTCAAAAGGATTGTCAGGACCCTCAGGAGGGGAGGCGGCAAGGACCCTCCGTGGTGGTGACAGTGGAGGAGCTGATGGCACAGCGGGTGAGCCAGATGAAGGGCCTGTGGCTCCTTCATTCTTGAATGGATTGGGGGTAGCCGACGATGAACCCGCATGACTTTTCAAAGCTTCAAAAATTTTTGTCCAGGTTTCAAGTAACCCAGATGCCACCTTATCACCTTTAGTGGATGCGTCCCACAGTTTCACCCCGATCCCATCCCAAGTTTTCAGATCATAAATTGTCTGATTTGTAAATGAGGGATTGTTTTTAGCGGCCCATATGAGGATCTGTTGCAGGTCAGCAGAGGACACTGCCTTCCCCCGTTGTTTAAGGATAAATTGAAAAGTAGCAAAAACATTTTCCTATTCCGAGGTCATTTTGTTCCCCATAGTGCGCAAGCGCTTACCTTCGTCCAGCGAGAAGCAGTCAGAGCGGCTGGGGACGATGAGGCTTCTTTCAGTCCCCTCTCGATACGGCTTCTTTTTTAAGCCTTTCACGCTTCCTTCAGCATATTTTCCACAAGGCTTCTCCGAGCCTGCCACGCTCCTCTCGGCATGCATTCCACAAGACTGCTCCGAGCCTGCCACACTCCTCTCGGCATGCATTCCACAAGGCTTCCCTGAGCCTGCCACACTCCCTTTGATGTGCATTTCACAAGGCTTCCCCGAGCCTGCCACGCTTCTTTCAGCGTATTCTCTGCAAGGCTTCTCCGAGCCCCTTCTTCTGTTGCCCACAGTAATGACGACTACAACAGCAACGAGAAATACCAGTCCTGCTGCAGAGGAGCCAATTATAAGTGGCAGCTTCTCCTGGACGCTGGTCTGATACTCAGCTTCAGCTATGGTCATCTTTCGAGTGCCTGTCCTTTTGAGTCCCTCTTCATTCGAGTCCCTGTTCTTTGGAGTTCCTGTTCGTTCAGGTCCCTGTTCGGGCGCCAATTGTCGGCGCTTGGTCCCATTACAGAATTCCCTCAGTCAGTGTGGCATCAGAATAGCAAGTCTCAGAATAGCAAGTTCTCTGAATAGAAAGTTCTCCTTATTGTGTTTGACACACACCTTATATATCCTTCACTCCTAAGCAGTAAATCCACTCATGGTTAATTGTCCTTAGGTTTTTCACAACAACATAGATAACAAACAAAGGGTTGCTTAACTATCCCAGAAGTGACCACATTAGCTGTGCATACTAAAGAGTATTCTGTTTACATCTTAGCCCTGTCTCCAGACTCCGGAGACCTCATAGAGATAAGATCTACCAGAGTCTGTTGAGCTCTTTGTTGTTAAGTCTCCCCCCACACGTGGCGACTGGCAATCTGTCTCTCAGCAAGTGAACTGACCAGGCAGAATAAGTTGCTTTTTAGCAGTCACATGTAGTCCATAGACTTTATATTTGTACAGCTCACCTGTGAATATTTCAGTATCTATCAGAATTCCAAACCTCTGCCCGGTTTGGCTGCTGATTGCCAAAGAGATCAAAAGTAATTGAGAGAAAGAGGGCTCACAGAAAGATGCAGTCACAGAGATAGGAATGCCACCACCACATCAGATTTGTCTTTTTAGAAAATCAGGCAAAAATGCAGGAGGATGCTTTCAGTACTAAGTAACTTGGCCTTTGAGAATTTCCTCACAGAATCTGACATGACTGCCTTACATGTCATTGAGGATATCTCCTCGATCATCTTAATATGACTTAAAATATGAGTGGTGTTGAGCAGTGTGTTGTTGGATGCTGAGGGCAACACGGTGACCAAGGTTTGGGATAAGGCTGAGGTACTTGGTGCCTTCTTTGCCTCAGTCTTTAATAGTAAGACTAGTTGCACCCTTGAGCTGGTAGATGGAGATGAGGAACAGAATAGGCGATGCATAATCCATGAGGAAATGGTTTTGGACCTGCTCTGAAAGCTGGACACTCACAAGTCCATGGGGCCGGATGAATTGCACCCTGGTGTGCTGAGGGAGTTGGTGGATGTGGTTGCCAAGCCACTCTCCATCATCCTTTGACAGTCCTGGCTAACCAGCAATGTCCCGGTGGGCTGGAGACTGGCAAATGTGACTCCCATCTTCAAAAAGGGCCAGAAAGATGATCCTGATAGCTACAGACCTATGAGTCTCACCTCAGTGCCAGGGAAGGTTATGGAATGGATAATCTCGGGAGCCATCATGGATCAGTTGAAGGTCAGCCAAGGGATCAGGCCCAGTCAGCATGGGTTTATGAATGGTAGGTCCTGTTTAACAAACCTGATTTCATTCTATGACAAGGTGACCCGCATAGTGGATAAAGGTAAGACTGTCGATGTGGACAACAGTAGAGCCTTTGACAATGTCTCTCATAGCATCCTCATGGTGAAGCTGGCTGCCCATGGTTTGTATGGGCATACACTCTGCTGGGTGAAACACTGGCAGGATGGCCAGGCCCAAAGAGCTGTGGTCAATGGAGTTAAATCCAGTTGGCGGCCAGTCATAAGCAGTGTCCCCTAGGGCTCAGTACTGGGGCCGCTTCTTTTCAACATCTTTATCAACGATCTTGATGAGGGGATTGAATGCACCCTCAATAAGTTTGAAGATGACACCAAGTTGGGAGGGAGTGTTGATCTGCTGGAGGGTAGAAAGGCACTACAGAGGGACCTGGATAGACTGGATTGATGGGCCAAGGTAAACTACGTGAGTTCCAATAGGATCATGTGTCAGGTCCTGCACTTTGGTGACAACAACCCCAGGCAACCCTACAGGCTTGGGGAGGAGTGGCTGGAAACTGCCTTCTGGAAAGGGACCTTGGTGTACTGATGGACAGTCAGCTGAATATGAGCCAGCAGTGTGCCCAGGTGGCCAAGAAGGCCAGTGGCATCCTGGCTTGTATCAGGAATGGTGTGGTGAGCATGACTAGGGAAGTCATCCTGCCCCTGTACTAGGCATCGGTGAGGCCCCACCTTGAGTACTGTGTTCAGTTTTGAGCACGTCAATACAGAAAAGATATTGAAGTGCTGGAGCAGACCCAAAGACAAGGCTTGTGAAGGGCTTGGGGAATATGTCCTACAAGGAGTGACTAAGGGAACTGGGGCTGTTTAGTCTGGGGAAGAGGAGGCTGAGGGGAGACCTCATTGCTCTCTTCAAATACCTGAAAGGTGATTGCAGCGAGAGAGTGTTTGGTCTCTTCTCACTGGTGACAGGTGACAGGACAAGGGGAAATGGCCTCAAGCTGTGCCAAGGGAGGTTTAGTTTGGACATCAGGAAGAACTTCTTTACAGAAAATGATGTTAAGCACTGGAACAGTCTCCCCAGGGAGGTGGTTGAATCACCCTCCCTGAATGTGTTTAAAAACCATTTGAATGTGGTGCGCAGGGACATGATTTAGCCGTGAGTTGTTAGAGTAGTATGGTTAGGTTGCAGTAGGACTTGATGATCTTGAAGGTCTTTTCCAAACTGAGCAATTATATGATTCTAAGATCCTATGATTCTATGATTCTATGATTCTATGAGCTAAGACAACTAGAAATGCAGGAACTAGGGACTGGGCTTTAAAAAAAAAAAAAAAAAGACTATATAATGTGAAGAATTCTGAAAACAGAAGACTCACAGAATCACAGGGGTTGGAAGGGACCTTGAGAAATCATTGAGTCCAACACCTCTGCAAAATCAGATACCCTACAGTAGGTTGCACAAGTAGGCATCCCGTTGAGTCTTGAAATCTCCATAGAGGGAGACTCCACAACCTCTCTGGGCAACATGTTCCAGTGCTTTGTCATTCTTACCATAAAGAAGTCCTTCCACATGTTAGTGCAGAACTTCCGGTGTACCAATTTTAGGACATTATTCCTTGTCCTATCTCTGTACACCACTGAGAAGAACCTGGCCTCATCCATTTATCACCAACTTCTCTTTAGATATTAATAAACATTAATCAGATCCCCTCTCAGCTTTCTTTTCCCCAAGCTGAACAGACTCAGGTTACTCAGCCCTTCCTCGTATGGAAAATGTTCCAGGCGCTTTAACATCTTTGTGGCCCCTCATTGGAGTCCTTCTAGGAGATCTCTGTATTTTTTGGACTGGGGAGCCCAGAACTGGACACAGTATTGTAAATGTAGCCTCAACAGGGCAGAGTAGAAGGGGAGAATCACCTCACTCATCCTACTGGCCACTCTCTTATCAATGCACCCCAGGATTCCAGTGGCCTTCTTGACCACAAGGGCACATTGCTGGCTTATGGTTAACCTGTTGTTCACAAGAACACCCAGATCCTTCTCCACAGAGTACCTCTCCAGCCGGTCATTCCCCTAAACTGTACTAATGCATGCAGTTATTCCTCCCCAGGTTTAACTCTTGTTAAACCTCATCAGGTTCCTCCCTGCTCAGTTTTCCAGTCTATGCAAGTCTTATGGAATGGAAGCATAGCCTTTTGGTGTGTCAGACACTTTTCCCAGCTTCGTATCATCAGCAAACTTGCTCAGAGCGGACTCTATCCCTTCATCCAGATTGTTGATGAAAATGCATGTGTTCCTGAAAATATATTTGGATGAAATTTATAAGAAGGTACTTCTGACAAACTATGTATACTTTTAACAACTTGACAGATGAGTGAAACTCTGGTCTTTGGTAAGGCAATAAGAATTTTGAGGTTCTGACCTTTTTTGTTTGTTTGTTTTACCTTTCAGTTTCCAGCAATTTCTCAATTACATAATCAGTCTTATAATCATGTAAGTTGGAGAAGACCTTTAGGATCACCTAATCCAACTGCCAACCTGGCCTACTGAGTCTCATCATTAAGCCTTCTCCTTCAGTGCCATAAGTCCTTGGAGAATATCACTCTGTAGAACAATTCTCCAGCATAATCTGTAGATGGGAACTAAAATGCTG
The DNA here is from genome assembly GCF_002078875.1 of Numida meleagris. Classification (NCBI taxonomy): domain Eukaryota; kingdom Metazoa; phylum Chordata; class Aves; order Galliformes; family Numididae; genus Numida; species Numida meleagris. The sequence continues at coordinate 3,534,640 of NC_034438.1, forward strand.
GCAAGACTGTCGCAATCAGTCACAACACACTCAAGCCACATAAATTTAATTCTGTCCCCTGGATGATTACTCCTAATCATTTGACTAAAAGTAACAATCCACATGTATGTGCTTTATGTCTAAGGACAGTTATTTTTACAAGCTTCTTGTAGATGGTCATACAGTAATTGTCCCAGTTCTCTGCTAAAGCCAAAATATATTGGAGTATTATCAATCTTGAGAATCTTAAGATATTAATACAGTCTTTTTTTACTGCTGTAATTTTTCTTGGTTAAAGTTGGAAAGAGGTGAGAAGTTTGCTAAGGGTAAAAAAGCAATTATTAGCCACAAGAGTTGCTTGTTTTTTGCCACCTTGTTTTCCAGAAAGCTAGAAGATTCAGTTCCAATAGGATTTCATTAAGTAAATCATTCCAAGATAAAGTAATGCCTGTAAGTTCAATTAGATAAAGAACATATTTTCATTACTTATAATTTGCAAGTACTTGTAATTTGAGGATGTATGTGAATGAGGCAAGTAAATCAGTAACTACCTTGTTTTCCTACAGAGCAGAGCAAACTCTTTTCCTCCCTTCTCTCATTCACTCTCCCTTTTTTTGTTCTGATTTCAAGCAGGTTACAATAGAAATTTGTCCAGAATCAGGCTTTGCATTTCATCCAAATCACATCTCAGAAAATTTTACAGATCAAATAATGAGTAAATCTTCATTTTGACATCTTGATGGTTTGTATATTAATGATCTGAATGCATCAGTGTACGAGAAGTTCATTAACAGGTCATAGTGGAAGAAAATAGTAACAGAAGAAAGAGAGGGAAATATCCCATTTCTGACAACACTGACAAATGGAAATCTTCTCAGTTTAGCACGTTTATATGTAATAACAAGCAAAGAGCTCTGGACTAATCTCTTACAGACATCTACTTTACTCTTAGTAGTACTGATGTAGAAATAATTTGGCTCAGAATTCCTGATGCTATATTTAGTTAAATAAAAGCACTTCTCATAAATGCTTTTAACTGCACTTGTTTTTCTTCTACAGTTTCCATTTACTTCTATCGTTTCTTTAAAAATGTTATATTTTACTAATACTGTATTTCAGCTTTTTTTTCAGTGAGTTTTTCTTCTCTCAAGAGCACATGCTGTGTTGGGGATGTGTTACTCAGAATAGAGTACAAGATCTAAGTGTAAAATATCAGATTTTCAATGAATTTTGTGAATACTTGATTTTTAAAAATAAAGTTCCCCACATTGCAATCTTAATCTATGTACTTGAAACATGTAACAACTTTAAATCTCTGACTTCAGACAGAACTTTCAAATGTGATAAGGACATGCATTATTTGCAGAATATTTAAGATCAAATACTTCCCAATCTGGATTTTTTTTTTAAATACAAATAAATAACAATAATTAAACTATTATCTTTAGAATCTCTCTCCCCCTCTTCCACTTTTATTTAATGTTGAATTCAGTTTCCTAAGGATTATCTGTGTCTCATTTGATGTGTCATAAGAGTAAGTGTTGCAAAATTTATGAAATTTAACTCTACAAATTTTAATTTGAACCATGTAATCTTTGAAGTTCAGACAAAGAGTTGACTTAAGACAAAACTCACTGTAAAACATAGTATTGTTAAATCCCTCTACAGTGCACAGGCTCCAGTTCAAGCTTCAGAGAATTTTTCTACTTTTTAAGCATCAAAATATTAAACCACCACCAAAGTGAAGCATATGTAATATTAAGCTGCCATAGTTACCATATGAAAACATTTCTTGCAAAGATGGTGAAAAATTAGCTGTTCATTCTTAGGTCCTAAGCACTGCAATTAGGAAACATAATAATGTTCTGTCTCAATACTTTATTACAATGGACAAAAATCAATGGACAAAGAATCATTTCTTCCTTTAAAGCACATTAAAGAATGATACTTACGATATTCCTGGGGAAAAAAAAAAAAACAAGAGCACAAGAAATACTTTAACCCAAGTCATAAATTTTCTGATGTGATACTCTGTCATGGTTTTGTGATTTTCGGTTGTTGGTATTCCACATCATAACATCATGTAGTGAATATACCTGGTTCTCAGAAGAGAAGGACTACTACATTCCCTATAGTACTTTGCTCCTCTGTTACCATTTTCCAGCCGGAGGGAAAAGATAAAAGCTTGCAGTATAAAAACTTGCAGATCACGAGACCTCGTCCCTTTTTTCCGCCGTCTCTCGTCTTGGCAGCACCTCGCTCTCCAGCCGTCTTATCGTCGGTNAGCCGGAGGGAAAAGATAGAAGCTTGCAGTGTAAAAACTTGCAGATCACGAGACCTCGTCCCTTTTTCCGCCGTCTCTCATCTTGGCAGCACCTCGCTCTCCAGCCGTCTTATCGTCGGTAGTAGAGTAAGGCCTACCTTGATTTTGGGACATTCTCTCTCTCTGTTTTGGATTTATCAGCTTAAATTGTAATTATATTGTATTATAGTGTGTTGTTTTGCATTTTGATATCTTATTTAGTAAATTAGTTTGTTTCTCCTCAGATTGTTGCCACTGTTCTTTGCTCTCAGGGCCATCTCCTTACCCTTTTCCCCTTTTCCCTCTTCCTGGGGCGTGGGCCCGTGGATCCCCCGTCCCCTTCATCACGGAACCGGGCTGAACACCCGTAAGCCGGTGACATACTCTTACCTCAGATATCCTAGAAGGCAATAAGTCATTCTAGATGCTTTTGTTTAGCATCTTCTCCATAACGCATGGATAGAAAACGGATCCAAAACAGGTAAGCAAGGTGAAGAAATAAACTGTGTGCTTGACTTCTTCATATTCTATTGGAAAACCTACTTATCTATGGCCATAAAAGTAAATATTTCACAGAAAGTCCTTGTATTGTTCTAAGATATCTTAAAGTCCCGATCGTGAATAAAATTACGCAAGGATTACAATTGAGTTTTAGATTGAAGCTCATAAAACTTGGGTTAGGTATGGTTTAGTCAAACATTTTCCTGTTTTAGCACAGTCCCTAGTATTAATTAACTAAATTAAATTTAAACAAAACACAACAATAATCTAAAAGACCTGTTAGTTGAGGATGAAATTTCAAAAGAAATCTGAATGAACAAGTTATGAACTTTAAATTAATTCAAGACTTTTAATACCACAACATTGTTCTAAATTCTCAGTCTAATTCCCTGGTAGTACCTTTCTCCTTTATTTCATTTATACTTTAACAACTAGTGCCAATTAAAATGTGAAAGTGATTACTGACATAAATAGGGTTTTGCTACTGTTTCCTATTTTAAACTTTCCTATCAGGATCATACTTGAATATCTTCCCCTCAACTGTCAGAGATTACCAAGATAAAAAGGTATTCAATTTCCTGAGGTACCCGTAGCCCTGGTTGAAAGCATAAGAGGTATTCTGGTTCAGCTGGATTCCAAAAACTGTAGAATATATACATATAAACTAATTTTACCAGATCATAAAGCCTACCATCTGTGAACTTTAGCAAACTAAAATAAGTGGAATCTAGCTGTTATCCAAATAAAAGTATCACCTGAAATGATAAATTACCCAGAAAAAAAAAATCTTAGATATAAAGAAAATAGGAAGGAAACTCCAGAGATGTTACTAGCAGCCTCTCCTTACAAAATGAAAGTTTGTTTCATGATATCTTATTATATACATCCATATATTTGTAACCCCTAGTCAGCTGATCATCAGGCACTGTTTCAGTGCACATGGACTGAAAATACTCTGGAGCCTATCCTGAAAAAAAAAGTAATTGCAACAGTGAGGGCTTGTCTCATTCCCTCTCTTCATCCACCCTATAAAACTGAAGGGAGCTTTTCCAACTAAAAATTAAAAATAAAAGAAAATACATATTATTTTGTACTTAATAAAACATACTGCATTCTGCCAAAAGTCCTGAAGATTTAGAAATATTTCTCAGTCTTGCAGGAATCTTTCAAACATTTGATGTTGCTTTCTTAATGAAAACACTGTTAAACTACTGGAATGGTTTCTTTCACACTAGTTACTACACAATTTACAATTTCATCAAGACATTGATCTACACAGTATCACTACAGAGGAGAAAAATACGATTTATTGTTAACTTTAACTATTATTTTTAAGTGAAACCTCTATTTTAGGCATCTTGTCTTGCCTTAGAATTGGAGTTCTACCCCCAAGCAAGCAGAACAAACCATATGTGCAAAAGACATTTTAAATTCCCACTACAGAGAATGAGTATCTGGTCAATACAGCCAGTAGAATCTAGAGAAAGCTGATCCCTGAGGAATGCCTCAATTTCATGTTTAAAACATTAATTTAGACTTCTGTACATCTGTATGCGATCTTGGGAATTTATTTAGTTGCTTGCATGAACTTGTATAATTACATTTGAGGCTGTTTGCATATCTCAGACCCTCTAGTAAGTACCTCTACCTCACCTTTGGCTGCTCATCCAGGCTCAATTTCAAGAATTCTGCAGTAACTGACATATCTACATGGTACTGGCAAATATGGTCCAGAAAACCTGCAGCATTCTTCAATGGAAACTGAATAGGTCACGTAGATCATTGTTATGTGTGTAGCTGAATTCAGTTTCAACCCAGGGAGAATCAATGAGTCTGTGAGGCACAGAAAGAAGCAGGCCAAAAAGTCAGGCTAAGTCTTCTCTTCTGGGTATGTGTGGCATCCAAAAACATGGTTTTACATAGCTAGCGATTTTCAAAGATGGAGAAAAGAAATGTGGGGATGCTAGCCCCTATCTGCAGTCTAATTGTAATTGAAACTGTACTAACTGATGTGGGAATGAAGCAGCATACCTACCTCAGTCCCCTTGTAGATTTCTCTGAAGTTGTTTCACTTTCAGTGAATGCTCTGCACTTCCTCAAATCAGGGACCTCTGCCTGTACTCTCACTGAAGTTTTATTTTGTAAGTGTGGCTAGAGGGCTTGAGTTTCTTTCATGCTGAACAGTATTAAATAATATCTATAGCTTAGTAGCTAGCAACTGTAGGACTTAGATGTAATTTTTGAAAATGTGAAATTCTGTCCCTAATCTGCAGGGAAACATTTCACAGAGATGGAAAAGAGCTGTTTCATCAGCTTTACCTCATACATATAAATCATGGAGTTTTATTTTTATAATTGTTACTTGACCCTTTATTGGATATAGTCCAGAATAACTTTTTTTCCTTCTATTTCTTTTATTTTTCTTTTATTTTTTAAAGAAGAAGGAAGACCAGGCTTTCCCCACTTTCAGGCTATGGGATTAGTCCATCTGCAGGTGATGGGTCATCTTTTCCAGCTCCGTCTGCTTATTTGAGGCCTCTCTGCTTTGGGAAGTGTACAGATTGTGTTGCTTAGCAACCACCCTCCCTTTTCTTTGTGTAGAGGGTGCTCTGCACATGCATGAGCATCAGTAATCTTGTTTGCAGACCATAGAAAGCCCTGATGTGATGCAGTCAGCCAGACTGTATACCAAGATACTTTGCAGATGATCAATCCACTGCAACTCAGTGCAGGCAAAATCTCAGCCAGCTTCTTTTAATGTTCTGTCTCTGAGCTGAAAGTATTTGAGATTATTGTATTTAGTTTGATGGGAAAATTGAGGAAATATTGTCTCAGCAATGAGTTCTTACTCTATGTTTTACTAAAGAGCATTTTGCAAACTGCATGAAGTTTTTCTGAAATATCCATGTTGTTTTTCAGAACAGAGGAAAATGCAAAGAATGTGTAGCAACAAGGAGGGAGAGTCATTATTGCATGGAAATACACTGAAAGGTAGTGATTTAATTGATTAAAAGAGGGCTCACATGATGATTTTTTTTCCCTCTGCTTGCTTGTCAGAAACGTGCATGAAGAAGCAGCAAGTTTGCTATGTACATTTGTGTCTGTGCTACCTATATGGGTGTGTGCTAGCCAGCTGGTGCTGATCGGTCTAGGATGTACACTAGATGGTGCTTGCACAACACAGGGAGCTAAAAGTACATCTGTCTCAGGATGTGTCAGCAACTCAATCCTCCACCTCCTTCTCGAGTGTTTTCTGGGATGTGAACTCTATTCTGTTACTTTGAATGATGTAATTAAGTATAAAAGTCTCATGAGTGATATAAGAAACCGGTTATCTGCTATTTCACTAATACAAAGAAATAAAATCATTCATTTGCATGTTTGTGTATATACTTATGTATGCCTATGCATACACCCCATCATGTCAATTCCAGATGTCTAAATATAGAAGAGTGAAACCTTTTCTATCATGTTGTAAAAAACTATACTTGCACAGAATTGAGATGAAAGGAAGGTCTCTGTACAATTTGTTTGTACAACATCCAGCACCACAGGGTTCTTAAGCATTGTCTAAAATCTTCACTGAAATACCAGGAGTTAAAATTATAATATTAAAAGAGCATGTACCTTCCACATTTCCACAGACAATCGAAATAACAGAAAAAAACAAACAAACAAACAAACAAAAAAAAAAACCTGGATGCTGAAGGAAAAGATTTCTGTGAATTATATAAAGATACATACGTACATGAAACATATGAAAAACTAAAAGAGAGAAAATCTGAAGCAAAAATTTCTATATTTTCATGTGCTCCACTTATTTTTTATGTTTCAATCTAAGGGTGTCCCAGATTTCATTAATGATAATAATAATTATCATTCTCATCATTGTCATCACAAATTACTTACAGTCATACAAGTGTCAACATACGTATACATATAATATCCTAGCTCAGATAGGATTAATAACCAAGTAAGATACACCTTATACTTATTATTTGTACATTGTTTTTAAAGTCCAGGCAAAATAACAGATTATAGTAGTTTAATATCCCAGTTAAACACATTTAAATACATATTTATTTAAGGATTTTGTTTATTTCTGTTGTATCTAGAGGCTTGTATACCTGGAAAGGAGTCTAAAATTAAATGCAATTTCTTTCAGTGGGTGTACATTTTGACAGATGAATTTTGGATGGAGAAAGAGATATGAATAGTAAGAATGACAGAGGGGAGACCTGGCAAAAGGAGGAAAGAAGTTGAGCTACTTTTATTTGGATTGGTGTCAATATGTGAACCTAAAATTTCCAAATCAAATTGTATTGACAAAACATACATAAAAGCTAAGATAATTGCTTCGTAGGACTCTAAGTGTTTGAAAAAGAAGCAATTGTGGTAAGTTATTCTTCATGATTTTTAAATGGGTTAAGATGTAAGGAAGACTGAGGTAGTGGATATGGCTATACAGGAAAGAGTTGTGTAGGTACATGTAACAAGACAAATTGCTGAAGGTGCAACAGAAGCTGAAAAGTATAATTAATATTAGCCAATAGGTTTTCAGTTCTCAAGACTAGGCAAGCATTTCATTCAACCATGTTTTGATAATAGCTGGCCTTAATTCCATGGACTTCCCTTTTTATTGTTCCAAATGCCAAGGAGCTTCATAAGCTTCAATTTGAAGTAAGAACTTTCCTTGAAGTGGGCCAAGACATACCAACATCCAAGCAGCCCATTGTGGAGCAGGGTGATTCTAGACTATGTCAGCATCTGGATTTTGTTATTTAGATGAAAAAACAACACCTGTTTCCCATTTACGCAGAAGAATTAACAGTTGGGATTCAAAGTTGGCAGCTACAGTTCCTTCTGAATCCAGAAGTCAGATGCCAGATGCTGGCTTTTGCAGCTCTGTTGCTCTATGATTTAGTTTGAGTTATCGTATGCTCTAGTGGTTCTAATTTTGGGCAGTCCTGCTTTCCTTTTCTGTTTCCCTCCATTCCTCTCACCTGCCTGCCTCTTACCTCCATCTCTCTACATGTTCTTAGTCCAGACTGGGGGGACTGATATATAAATTGTGTAAAATCCAGAAGTATCTCAATTGGTTCAGCTCTTTCCCAGACAAGCAGGGATATTAAGAGGAGAAGAGAAATATATTTGCAGAGTGAAGGCTTAGGGTATTGTGTAGGGGTGGGTGGTACGGAGAATCAAGGACAGGTGTCGAGGAGAAGGCACACTGGGAGTTTTCATGATTCAGAAACAGTAAGTGCATCACATCAGTCATAACAGAAATGTGCTTTTCTGTTGTAGCCAAGGCATCTGGATCATCTGAGTTGGCATCTCCTTCACATCATTGTAGCCCATCCAGCTGATAGATAAATAAGCAGATAAATAGATCTTACCCCAGCAAAACAGGCACACCCGTGTATTACACAAGGTGCACTGAATCACAGCCATTAGCATTCCTCTATCTGTGTCCAGCAGAGGGTGGGAGCTCATATCCTGCAGCAGGGCAGTTAAAATAATCGATGAGTGTGTGTTCAATCCTCAGAAAGATAGAAGGGGGGGAAGAGGGGGAAGAAGGGAGGATGGGAGGGAGGGTGTGGTGGCTGTGGAGGGGGGGTGAGGGGGGATGGGAGGTGGGAAAGGTGCTGATTTCAGCCCTGTAGCGTCAGGATTGCGTCAATTTGGGTTTCAACCACGTCTTCAGTCTCAGAGCGGAGCTACTCAGAAGAACCAAAACAGGAAGGGGTTTGGAAATCAGTGTGCAAAGGGGAGGACCGAAGCTTCCCCTCCCCCTACTCCTCCAGCCCCATCGCAGCCTCCTTCTTCACCTTCCCCACTGCTTGTGTCTCCGGGTTTTGTTTTTTGTTAGTTTTTCTTTTTTTTCCCCTTCTTTTTTCTCTTCTTTTCTACCACCGTGGAAAAGCTTGCTGTCCGGGCGCTGCGAGAGCTACGAGCCGAGAAACTGCAGAGTATCACAGTCGGCGCTCCGGGCAGGGGTCCGTCAGCACCGGAGAACGCGACTCCGCTAGCCCGGACAGACGAGCCGGCCAGAGCAGGACCACGGACAGCGGCTCCAGCAGCGCGGACAGAGAGCACCACCAACATGGCTCCGATCGCGGCCAGCCACCAGCAGTTCGGTAAGTGCGTCCCGGCCACAACTCCCTGCCACGGGGATGGGGGTTGCTCTCCTCCTCGAGGGGAGAGCATATAGGCAGCCACTACTGAGCCACCCCGGCACCTCCCAGCACATAGCATGTTGGGAGGAACCAAATTTCTCCTAGTTTTCTTTGATCTCAGAAGTTGTGTGATTTTGCTTTCTTCCCTTTCTCTCTCTCTTCTTTCCCACCTAACCATTCCCTCTGGCAAATCACTGGGAGAGAAGGAGAGGTTTGACTAGATGCATTTTTGGATGGAAAAAATTTGGAGTTGTTTTCTCTGTCTTGGTTAAAATATCATGGCTTCAGAGTTAAATGCTGTAAACACATCTTGCGCCACAGAGAAAATCTTTGTAAAAGACATTCTTGGAATAATTATCATTCCTTTTATCTTGTGATAGAGGAAGATTTGTAGACTGTTAGTTCAAGTGAAGTACAGTTGTGTAAAGAACATTACTTAGAAGATGGAAATATAGTAACCCAGTATTTTTGGACAAATATCCCTATCTTGATTAATCCCTATTTATTGAGAATACCCATGATGACAATGAACTTTTCAGTTGTGTCATTTCTATACACTTACTGTAGCATGAATAACTGTGATGCTGAAAGTTTCAGAAACACTGATAATATGAAATAAATAAATAGCATTACTGATAAAAGCTGTAAGTATAAATGTTTTGGAACTCTGCTTTACAAATATTGACTCTAGCCTAGATGTTATTTGCTTTAGCAGTGGTTAAACTCAGGATCATTCTATTGACTTAAGTGAAGTGTCTCCACATTTACATCACATAAGCGAAATAATAATTTATCCCAGGATCAATAGGTGTTGTTTCCTACTAATACATTGATTGTTAACTGATTTACATTATGACAACTTGTTGTAATAAAATTAGTTGTGAGTGTAAAACATTTTAGTTATCTTCTTCTATCCTACCTACCCCACCCATTTAATATTTCTAACAGCACTTATGACATCATCCTTATCTAATTACTTATTTAAGGAAGTTAATTAATATTTTAAACACTAAATTGATTTTACCACTTCTTCCAGTAGCAGTAGAGTGAAAATACAGCATGATTTCCATTACTATAAAAATTTTAAATGCCAACTCACAAAAAAGTATTAAAAATCTTAAAAGCTACTTGAAGTATTCTGATTATCTTTCAATTACTCCTTGCTTTCTATCTCTGTATCATTTACATTTAAGTTTGTACAGCCAAGATATACTTGAATCTCAGAGAAAAATGCTTAACTTAAAAAAAAAAACTTTTTTTTTTTATTCTGCATGTCATTTTCAGTCATTCATTGAATTCTTATAAATAAACATAGATTGATACAGCTTGTAGGCAGAAGTAAAGTGACATGATTTTTGTCAGGTGAAATTAATAGCAAGGCCTCACACTTTCTGGAACATTTTGCCCTACATTTTTTTGATAATAGTATGTTGCTTTTTTTTTTTTTTTTTTTTTTTTTTTTTTTTTTGGTTGGTTGGTGTTTTACTCAAACTCAGTGTTATGGTGGTAGCACATGTATTAGCCCAGCTTTTACCTAGATAAAGCAGATTTATTAACATATACAAGGGGATAGTTTTGTTTTCCTCATTCAGAATGATCTGCTAATTATTTGCTAGAGGAACTGTAACATAGATGGTTTTATGCATAAACAATGCCATTCCATTAATATTCTACTAGTCTACTAGTGCAGAGAATAAAGATTAAGCTCTTATTGTTACACTGTGGGAGGTTTAAACTCACTTAGTAATGTTACTTATGGGCAAAATTGGATTTCCAATTAGTTGTGTTCGTTTGCCCCTTCAGTGCATGCTTGCAAATGGCTAATGATACTCTGTATGCAACTGAAGTATCCACATGACAACTGAGGTTGAAACACCTGGATAGTTTTCTCTTCATTCAGATGTTAAATATAGGATTCATATCAAGGTAGAGGAAAGTTATGTTTTAATGGTTCTCTTATACACTCAGAAGAAGCGATCCATCCTTTAAACTCTCCATAGCTTTGATTCATAGTGTCTCAGATTTAAAGCTTAGTGGGTATGATACCCTAAAAAGTTTTTTAGCTTTGGACTCACATGTAACTGCATGATGTCCCATCCATCTGGAGAGGACATTTGGCATGTAATTATTCTAAATTTTCGTGATAGACTTTCTCCTGGAATGTATTGAAAATCTTCTTGAAACTGTTGAGTGTTAGAACTTCCTTAAAAACTCAGTTTCTTTCAAGAGATACCTCCAGGCAATGATGGGATCAGACCATAAGAATGTGTTAATTGAGTGTGTAAAGCATTTTAGGAAACTATATGAAAGTAGACGATATATCTATAAGTAACATATATTTCAGAATTCTCCTATCTAACAAAAACAGTTCCATAAACTAAAAGATAAAACCTGAACTGTTTTTGCTCACTGATGTATAAACTCTGAAATTACAGAGAGATGAAATAACTTATAAATTTCTCATTATAAATGATGTTGAGGTGGGAACAGTATTTTCCTTCCAGATATCCTTTGTATGGAAAAATACCAACTTAACAGCATGGGACTACACATTCACGCCTGCAGGTGGCGAACAACGCGTGCAGTGCAAAGCACTTTCAGTCCGTCAACTGCTCCTATTACCATCTCGTATTAGTTTGCTTTGCTAAATTATTGCTTTATTAAATATCACACAGAGTCAAAGAAATTGCTGCTTATTTGCTTGTCGCTGTTTATTTGATTTGCAGATGAAATTCCTACAGTGGTTGGGATCTTTAGTGCATTTGGCCTTGTCTTCTCTGTCTCCCTTTTTGCTTGGATCTGCTGTCAGCGTAAATCATCCAAATCCAATAAAACCCCTCCATATAAGTTTGTCCATGTTCTGAAGGGAGTTGATATTTATCCTGAGAATCTCAACAGTAAGAAGAAGTTTGGAGTAGATGATAAATGTGAAGCAAAGAACAAATCAGCAATGCCAAAGAATTCTCTTCATCTTGACCTGGAGAAGAGAGATCTAAATGGCAACTTCCCAAAAACAACCTCTAAAATGCAGAGCTCTCCAGACCCTGAAAATTCATCTCCAAAGCACTTTTCAGAAAAGAAGAAAGATTCAGTATCCCCCGATAGTTTGAAGTCCACTACATCCCTGTCATCTGAAGAAAAGCAAGACAAGCTAGGAACTCTCTTTTTCTCTTTAGAGTATAACTTTGAGAAAAAGGCATTTGTAGTGAGCATCAAGGAAGCACGTGGGCTGCCAGCAATGGATGAACAGTCAATGACTTCTGATCCCTATATCAAAATGACAATCCTTCCTGAGAAAAAGCACAAGGTGAAAACTAGAGTGCTAAGGAAAACCTTAGATCCTGCTTTTGATGAGACCTTCACGTTTTATGGGATCCCCTATAGCCAAATTCAAGATTTAACTCTTCACTTCATGATCTTGAGCTTTGACAGGTTTTCCAGAGATGACGTCATTGGAGAAGTCCTCATTCCCCTTGCAGGAATTGAATTGTCGGAAGGAAGGATGCTAATGGACAGAGAGATCATCAAAAGAAATGTTAGGGTAACATATTTCTTATTTAAACTTTAGAAGTGTGCTAGTTTAATTATGATACTTTTGCAATATTTCTAGCATCCTGGAACGAAAAGGGAGCAAGTTTATCAAATGATCTACTAAGATCTTTTCATTAGGGCAGTATAAGCAAGCAATTACACAAATATAATAAAATAATGTTACAATAAGCATTTTGCAAGAAAACGTTAACGTTCTAAATTCTACTTGCTTAATCAGATGATCAGAAGGTTTTAGTGGATACATTCACATTAGGTCAAGAGGCCTAAATCCATGTTCATTTGCTTTGATGGGAAAGAATGCAAAAATTATACATTACTATACTCTTCCTCCATCTTTCCTATTTTAAACCATGCTTTTTCTCACAATAGCATTTAAGCAAGCTGCATTTTTTTCTAAAGATCCTAAGATATGAAGGAGATGTCAAAACCACACCAAAGTCAGTGGAAAAACATAATGATTTCACTAGGCTAAAAATATTTCATATCATTTTTTCTCGTTTCAGAATATGAAGATCTTTTGCAACAATCAAAGAGACATAAAAATGCATATGAATCATGCACAATTAGTTTAATCTTTACTAACAAAGTACCATGTACATTGACTTTCAATTTGATTGTTTCCAAAGATCAAGCATGCTGACAAATCAAATAAATGTCTGCCAGACAACATACCTATAACTAATGTTATTTTGTAATTCTTCCATTATATTACAATTATAACTATGTTACTGATATTGATGTTGATAAATCAATGGATATTCTGATATGTAAGGTATTCTCATTTCTTGTTTCCACTGGCTTCCTCCTTACTCTGAAATAAATGACTCCCACAATTTCAAATCTTATAATCATAAAGTCTTTGATCTCATCTTTATTCCATTAATATGACACTATAGAAAGGGGATGAGATTTCACAAATTGGCGACGTTAATTTCATGGCTAAAAATATTTTTTTTATATTTACTATTATATTTACTATTTTTTTGTGTGTGAATTACTTTTATTCAATTTGTTTTTCAACATTGTTTTCACTTTTTTTTTAATTTTTCTTAATAAATTTTACTTTCACTGAGACTTTTTTTTTCAGGATGTTGGATTTCATTACTTGTATCTGAAGTTAACAATACCATGTCAATCCATATTTTCACAAGTTTATTTATTTATTTTACAATCTAATAGGAAGATATAGGAAGTGTCATGTAACTACAGTACAGGAAAAATATATTTTGTATGCAAAGCATCACAGCTCTGTGAACTATAACTTTTTACATCCGTTTGAGATACAGTTATGCAATACTACAGAAATCCTATCCATTCTAGTTTCAAATTTGGTCAATATAATTGCTCATAAATAGTCTTTCTTTTTTATTTCTTTCAATTTCCTCAGAAGTCATCTGGACGTGGAGAACTACTGATCTCTCTCTGTTATCAGTCTACAACAAACACGCTAACTGTGGTTGTTTTAAAAGCCAGACATCTACCTAAATCTGATGTGTCGGGATTATCAGGTAATGTTTTCACTAACAAACAAGCCTTAAGAGTATAAGACAAGCAGACAGAAGACAGCTGAAATGTGACACTTCAAGGATTAAAAATAACCCAGAGATGAAGAAGTGGTGTCTGTATTATCTGCAGCCTATTAATTTCATTCATATCTAGGCCAATGCTTTATTTTCCAGAGAACATATATTAGAAAGTTCTTCAAACACATTAGAAAAAGAAAAGGAAAGAAACGTGACATCTGTTGGCAGTGAAGACCAATGAGTTTTGTAATCATCTTGAACAGTATCCACCTGTCATAAGTATAAGAAGTCGTTTGCAGATACTAAAAATTTTACTTATGACAAAAAAAAGTTCAGTTTATTGTTAGATAATCAATACTGAATGAGATTCTAATCTGGAATATTTCAGCTTTGAATTCAAAGGGCAACCAATTACATTTGTGCTGAATTTGGTCCACTGGGTATTAATGTTTATTTGGCAAGGTGAAAGGTGAACTATTCCAGTGCTTGGGATACACTAAAAAAAGGAACTTTGGTCTCCTAGTCTTGTACCATTTTGCATACAATAAAGCTTTCTTTGAAGCTGATGTTAGAACTACAGTTAGGTGTATGCTAATGTCAGATAACTTAATAAAATTCAAAATAAAATGTACTAATCACCTGAAAATAAGACAAACATACACACTAAATACAACAGTACACAATAGACGACTACAAAGAGTAACACATCTGTATTGAGACTGTATAAGACTTGACTCTCAAAGCGGAGGATATTTTGAAGGAAAGAGGAAGCAGTTTTTGGAGCTTTTGTATTTTAATTATTACAGCCAATAATACTGTGTTTGTGCGTCTCACATCTAGAGACACTGATGTTGAGATCTTCTAATAGGCCTAATAAAATCAAAAGCAACATTCCAGTCTTATCTACTAACCAGAAGTAGCAGTCAGAAAAAATCATTTCCAAAGAAATTGACATAATTAACTCACTGATGGATAATGATTTTGCTATTCTTAGAGCTTGTGTAGTATTATATTAATTCCAAGCTAATTAAAATTTCATAATAAATAAAAGTTACTTTTTAAAAATGTTTATTTTGATAAGATATAGCTGACATACTTTGCTCCTATCAAACTACTGTGAGTTCAAGTAAACAAAAACTTTTCCATCATCTGACCACTTCGTTCTGATAACTAGAGCATAGAATTTCTAAACACATTTAAATTTTAAATTCACCTGAAAACAAAACAAAGCAAAACAAAACAACAACAAAAATAAACATTGTTTCTGGTGTGCATTAGTTGATTGCTCGCATAGACCATTTCACTTGATTGAATTCCATAGACTGGAATTTTCATTGCATCTTTGAACCATTATAGTTTGGTTACAAGTCCACATTTGTACTGAAATAAATGCAAATATAAATGCAAAATTAATATACTTGAAATCGATCACTTCTACAGTGTTCTTCTTAATTCCTCTGAAAATGAAATATAGCCATTATTGAAGACAATAGTGAAGGAACCTTGCAACAGTTGAAATATTCTGAGGAATCCAAGCATTCGGTGTTCATTAACAGCATTATGGACTATTTCTCTTCCCTTCCTCAGTAACATAAAATATTTTAAATCAAACCACATACAGGCAGAAAATGTAGTCTTACATTTAAAGTTTAGTATTAAAATTGTTCAGCAAAAAGAGGGGGGAGAAATTTAATCAAGATAACTGAATTTGGCAGAACCAAACCAGAAATAAATTGTGTCCATTTTTTCAACGTAAGATTATTCTCTTACTTTTGAGATTTTAGTTTGCTTGAGCCTTATTAATACTGATGATTATCTCCTACTTGTAGAATGTGTAAAAAACAGATATTTCTATTACATTTAATTACATAGTGATACGTATTTATCAGAATCCATTGGAACTTTGTCAGTCTCACTTTTAGTGAGAACTGTTGGTGATAGGTGGAAAGTTGGACTGGATGATCTTCTAGGTCTTTTCCAACCCTGGTGATTCTATGATTCTATGATCCTATGATTCCATGATCTTTCACATCAACTTTAGAAGCAGCGGGGATATAATCATTAGATTTAACAGACTACATGTCTTGCAAAGGAAACACCTACATGGGACAAATAAGTCATTCCCTAAATGTCACTATCTTGATTACATATTTTGATACCCATAAATGGATCTTAAAGGAACTGATTCAGAAGTAAACACACACAAACTAGATGAGACAAATGATTTTTAGTAGATTGAAACATCTCTTCACTGTGATGTAATTCTCTTGCTATGTTACAAAGTTTACCAGTAACTAGAACAAGGAATTTCTAAATAATTCAATATCTTATTTCTTTTTGTTGCAGATCCTTATGTCAAAGTGAATCTGTACCATGTTAAGAAGAGAATTTCTAAAAAGAAAACCCATGTCAAGAAGTGTACCCCCAATGCTGTGTTCAATGAGTTGTTTGTCTTTGACATTCCTTGTGAGGGCCTTGATGATATCAGCATTGAATTTTTGGTTTTAGATTCAGATAGAGGGTCAAGGAATGAGGTCATTGGCCGGTTAACCTTAGGATCTTCAGCAGAAGGAACAGGTGGAGAACACTGGAAAGAAATCTGTGAGTATCCTAGGAGACAAATTGCCAAATGGCATATGTTGTGTGATGGTTAGCAGCTCAGAGCAGGATCAGAACTTGAAAAACTATATATATTTCCATAGGCAAGGAGCAGTTTTCTTTCTTTGCTATCTGTAATTGCAGGCTTGTAACTACGAGACTTTTTTTGGGAGGGTGGGGGAATACAAAACTAGATTGAATTGTCAAAACAGAAGGTAACTAAATTTTCAGAGGAAATAAAGGAATTTATATTTCATTAGACTTTAACTTAGTTAGATTAGATTAGTATTTTTCTGTAGTTTACATAGCCTAAAAATTCTGAAGCAGTATGATCTTCAACAAGAACAGACTAACTTTTATGAAGAAGTCACTGGAAAACTTATTAGCACTGTTATCCAGAAGAAGATAACCTCATTAAAATGTACTACTTGATCAAAGAAAAAAAACTGCAGCTTAATCTATGATTCCACAATTATTCTGGGAAGGCGCTGAGTCTATAAACACAATGGGGATTGAAAGTGAATAAGAGGGGCATTCCTTCTGTCCCTCTGTCATAAACCTTCTTTTATGAAAATTCAATCATTATTTGTAAGTTTTGGTTATTTATACTTTGATCATTCCAAAGACTGAAGAAATTTTCAGTGACTTGCTTTAAATACTACATCACGTGCAACTAGTTGTTTTATGTGTGGAAATACTGTATAATTATTTACACTTGGATTTTTTAATATGTATATATATATATCCTGTTTTATTACAGTGACTAAAATAGATACATTCTAAAAATCATTGGGTAAGTTAATGTATATTGTCTTGTCTAAAGGGCTCCTCTAAGAGTTACTGTACACGTTAGAATTTGGGATTAGGCATGGGTTACGTTTTTTTTCCTCTAGTAAAGATTAAACCTTCAGTGTTTCATGCCAAGTGAAAGCACTTATGCTGAGATGAAGAAGCATACAGGTTAATTCTGTCACCAACCTTTCACTAATTATTAGTTACATTTAATGTATTTCAATATTATTTAAGGAGACATTGTTTCTCCTTTTGATTTTTTCATTAAATGAAAAAAAGAGAGAAAATCATGAGACAGAATACAAATTCTTATTCATTTGTTTAACTTCCTGAACTTTTGTCACTACAGTCAGTAAGACTACTCCCAACAAAAGATGATTAATGAATTCTTAGACATTTTCAGTATAGGAAATCAAGTTCATTCTATGATTTATACAGTATTACATTAGACAAAAGTCTGGAAAAGTGCATTTCACTTAGATGACGTTCATTAATGTCTACTACTGATTGCACTGAAAATTGGTGATAAAGAAAAGGTGTCATTGCTTCATGTTAGTGTGACGTATGTGTGCTTAAACTTAATTTGTGCCAGGCTACGGGAATATAAAGTGTAAAAAAAATAAGTATATATATGAGGGATCTAGGCCTATGAAATTCACTCTTCACTCTCATACCTAACATATTTTTAGGCCGTCAGAGCTGTAGCACAAATATAAGCAGTCACTCCCTAAAGTTTGTACACTGATACCGAAGTTTGAAAATACTGCTCTGATGTCATTTTTAATTACGTTAAAGTAAACAATGATATATGGGAAGGTAACAGAAGGAGGATGCCACTGAAAAAAAAAAAAAAAGATATTACTTTATTCTCATTGAACAACAGATCTGGGTCTTACTCAAAATTTTTGGCTATTTCTTGTTGACTTTTCCCTGTTTTCATATGGCCAAATTATGTTTGCAGTAAGGCACACTGAAATATGAAATATGCAAGTAGAAATATAATACTGGAAGAATTCTATTGAGGCTCTTTCAGATTTTGTGTGAGTAATTTCTTCAGTTTTTGAGAATGTGTTTGATATAACAGTGTTTATAAAGTTCTGTAAAAATTCATTTTCAAAATGACGTAAACATGCTTTTTATGATAATGCTTAATGTACAAAAAGAATGCGTATTGTATGTACAAAGGAGAAGAATCTTTTTTTTTGCTTATTTCTTTTGAAAGCTGATTAACTTCTCAAGGGCTAGATTTGCCAACCTTGTCCAACTAGATGTAATTCAAAGCCACACAGTCAAAGGAAAGATGCCCACAAGCTTCAGTGGGATTTGAAATGCAATCACAGACTACAATTCTTCTTGTGAGTCAACTCAGTACAATGAGACTATGGACAGAGGAAGGTTTAATAGTGGCTGAAAGAATATAAGACAGCATTATATGACCAGAATTGCTAATATTTCTGGTAAGGACACTTTTATACTAAAAGTGATTGCATCAAATAGGGTGAGACAGCTGGTAATTCAGTTGGCAACTAAAATAAACAAACAAATAAATAAAAAATAGGTTTTTTACATTGGCCCATAAGTAATGCAATATCTCTGAAAATCAGATGACAGGAATCTCCAACAGACTCAGATTCTGACATAAGAGGAAGAAAATCAGACTTTTAAAGTTAATGATGAGCTATTAACATTGTTTATTTTGCATCTAACAAGTATTTTTTTTTTTCCAAAACTGTATTTAACTTTTTAGGGAAGCCTGAGGGTTAGCATTTCTACCCACTAAATGGCATTTGTTGGTGGGGCAAGGGGTAGGAATGGGGAAGGGAAGCAAAGAAATTTTTATTAAATAGAAAACACTAGGAAGCAATTTTTTTTTCATTTAATGTAATATTTAGCTTGGAAAGTTGAGTAAAGAAGACTTGTTAAGTGTCTGCAAACCAGACAAGACAGGAGCGAATGCAGACCTGTCTCAAGATAAGAAATTCTGCTGTTTTATAACGCATTCAATTCGCATTGTGAATATCTTGAACTCTGTCAAGGATACTGTACTGTATTAAACATGTAAAAAAATGATGTTTGTCTAAGTAGTTTACAAAAATAATAACTCCTTAAATGGAGACTGGGGATCTGTAGTAACTAAATACCTTATTTGTTATGGTGTTGTAATTTAATAGAAGCTGTTCGAGAGGAAGCATGGTGTATGAGATTTTGTAAGTTATTTGTGCTGGTTCTGTATGTTGTGCCGTGTGTGTAAGACAAGAATAAAGTGCTGCTTTTCTTCATCCCATCCCAAAACAATTATCCCATCAATGTATCTTTCCCAGAGACTTCTGCTATTATTTGTTTTCACAACCTACTCCTCTATGCTTCTGTCAAAGAGATTTGTACACAAAGAGTATGAAAATCAGTTTGCCAAATATTGCCCAGGCTTATCAGACGCCCTTATTTCTAGACTCTTACTGAATATTTTCATTTATCTTAAACTTTAACATACACACAGGCTAGAACCTGAGATGTTATGCCCTTATTGGAAAATCTGAGCCCTCTATGGGTCCTCCAGGTACACAGATGTAAACAAAGATGAATTCTAGAATGTTAGGTGAAGGAAGTAAAATTCAAGATAGTTACTATTGGAAACCTGGTGATGTTACATTTGTTTTCCAGAAGTAAAAACCATTTGGACACTCAGAATTAAATACTCTTATAATCTTTTGTAATAATGTCAGGCACCACCCTATCAGGTGAGACAAACATTTAAATGTTATGTACAAATGGAAATTTTGTTGCTGGCATCTCTGTGGTTATTAGGGAATCAACACAATCTAAATCAAGGGGAGGGGGGAAGGAAGGCAGTTGCATGTGAGATACATGCTGCCTTGTAGTGACTCTGTTCTGAGCCTGCAACAAATTACCTGGAAGGGATTTCTGATATTTGTCACAGAAAATGATATGTGAAAACTATGACAGGGTCCACTGTCAAATGCATGACGCAGAATATCTTCTACATATGTACAATAGTAGAATCTCCCTGCCACGTCTCCTGTTCCCAAGGTATAGGTATTAAGTCTGAAAGAATGTCCTTTCTCATTCTATGCAGTTACTTCTTTTTTTCTTCTTTGCAGTGTGCAGTTCTCCTCAATCAATGTTGATTCATGAGTCATATTTCAGACCTTTTATTCAGGACACACATCAAGAATGTTCTTGGTTTTTTTGTTTGTTCATTTGTTTGTTTGTTTTTAAATACTGTCATGCAGTTGAGCCTTAGGGAAAGTCTTAAGGCTACAGCTACAGTTCTGATCACTATTTGTATCCCAACATGCTGCAACAGAGAAGACCTCTTAGGATTGAAGAGACTTCCTTTCCTTTGCTGTACAACTGATTCTTCAGGCATAAAGCCATTTCATAAGACCCTTGTATTTATACAGTGTAAAGTATAGCAAACAACATTCTACATAACACAGTAGCAACACATAACCATAGCTTCTGAACAAGACAGGGAGCTCGTACAACTCCTATGATTAGCCTTCTCTGCTGCTAAATCCTGAGCAAAAATCTTTATTGAAAAACTTTCCAATTCTCTTAGGATTTTCCTTAGACTCTTTTACATTCCATCACTAAACTGCATTTATAACATGATTTTAGTTCCAGAGGATTTGAAGTATTGACTGCAGACACAGCATAGCAGCACATTCTAGTTCAGAAGCAAGAATCAAAGATAAGAAGTAGGAAGGGTTGGTTTCTTTATTACACTACTGTTATGTTTGTATTGTTATACTACTTTTGCTTGTGAGCATTTAAAGTACTGAATACTAAACTATAGAATATCTTATGGTCATTGAAGGAAGAGCTCTGCCACCAGTAACATGATCAACTCTTGTCACATCATATGAACCCAGTTCTGCTCTAGCTCCCACCCTGCAGTAGGAGTTTGAGGAATCACCACTGAGGCCTTATACCTTAGCACCACACATCAGAATCTTAGATAAAATCAGAGTTACCCACCATTCATCAACTAAGCTACATGTAGCACTTCTGAGGCATGGCATTTTGGATTATGAGTTAATCAGCAAAAAATAAAAATAAAAAATTGGGATAGTGTTTCTGATAC
The DNA here is from genome assembly GCF_002078875.1 of Numida meleagris. Classification (NCBI taxonomy): domain Eukaryota; kingdom Metazoa; phylum Chordata; class Aves; order Galliformes; family Numididae; genus Numida; species Numida meleagris. Next base: position 3,556,168 of record NC_034438.1, read on the forward strand.
AATCTAATGTTGCAGAAAGATCCCCGCCTTTTCTCCACATAAGAAATACTGCCTTGGAGAAAAGACCTTGGTTTTATTAAAAAATAATAATTAAAAAAATCAGGAAAAAAAAAGAACCAAACACATGTTGCAGATATTCAAATTGTGTAAAGAAATACATTAGACAATTTTTCATTTAAAATTTTTAGAGAATAATCATTTAAAAATGGTATTAATATTACGGCTCCTAGCACTCTTTTTGTCTAACCAGCCAAAGGTGCTGTACGGTGACTGCAATATTTAATGTAGACTTGAAGATAATCACACAGATAACCATACATGCTTCCTGAGAAATGCTGTAAATATTTGACATAGCTCCAGTTTTAAGGAACCAAGTATGAAGTATTTTGCATTATCAGCAACAATACTGCTTACAATTAAGTAATACCTTCCAAATGAGATTGCCTTTAGGATGGTGTGAATGAAAATTTCTAGTTGGCTGCTAACAGAAGAACAAGGAAACATCTATATGTTTGTATCACAGGTGCCTGCGGGCATTCGTTTGTAGGACAAATAAACAGTATTTCAGCCTCAATTTTCCTTTCAGTAATATGGGATAAAGCTTAACAGTATCAATAGTAGCCGCAAGCTTTCGATATAAGTTATTATTTTCACTTTTCTTCAGAGCTGTACTGCTGCTCTGGGAACTGCAGTTTCTTGAGAAAGAAAACTCAGAGCTGTATGTGATGATGAGTATATATGGAGAAGAAAACAGACGTGAATCACGCATATAACAGTAGAGAATTATCCCAGGCTAAAATCAGAAATGATACTAAGCAGCATTAGAAGTTAGAGATAAGTAAATTAGTGTGAGGGAAGTGAATGTGAGTAATACATTGTCAACAGAAGTGCAATACTACCTCATATCAAACAACAACAACAACAAAAAAGACAACGATTTTGATGCACTTTTCTTTTAACTGTTTTTCCCCTCAATGAAAACAGTACACCCTTATTGTAGACCGCTGTGATTCACATTGGTTAATGGACATTTGTTCCATTGTTAAAGAAGTTTCACTCTGAGTAATGGGTTCTGAATTTTCTTTAAACAAAGGTTGTTAATCCTACTCTTTGTATATGTAAATATTGGCTAAAGAACTGACCAAGCTTCATTGTTCTCAAGATCTCCTCTTGCCACCCCCAGGAGTTTATACTGTTTTGTATTAGTAATCCAGGAGGCAAATGGGCTTGTGTTTTGTACAGCCTTTTAATATGGTCTGAATTGCCCAGATTCTAATACTTCTCTCTCTATGATTGAACTCTCCTGCAGTCGTTTGAATTATCAGACCCCATAATATCCATAATATTCCTCCAGTCAGTTCCATAGCTGAAGGAGGGCTCGTGATTGGGCTGGTAATTAATTTCTGCAAAATTGAACTACAGCCCAGATCAAATCATTAAACATCTGTTTTCGTGATACCAGTAGGGGTCCCAATTGAGATGTTCATGGGGCAGGTCTCCTGGCTTTAGTTACAGGGAGGACCTCAGCCCCTTCTGATATCCGAATATTGTGTCTAGTCCTTAATGACTCTGTTTCTCCCAGGTTGGCCACCAACTGGACTGCCTTCTGGACAGTGACCAGCAAGGCCACTAAGGGATTCAATATAGACACTAATGTGCCATTCTGGTCAGGAGACACCTGTTGTAGGATGAGATCTCTCATCCCTGCTGAAAACTTAACTAGATCTGGACTCTTGAAGGCATCAACATAGATTGCCTCCTTCATACCTAGTTCTCTAACGTAATTTTGAAATTCTTCCATTAAGGTCCACAGACCACTGTTTATAGCTATGTCAATCTTATTCAGCCATGTGATTCTACACACAGCCATTAACCATCAAATTAGCAAATGATTTTCATCACCGTGCTTACAGTTACATATAATCTTTGCCTGGGGGCTGTATGTGTGGTAATGGACGTGAGTTTAGAAAACTCTGGTCCATTAATAACCATACTCTCAGCCTCCAGGTCCCACAGTCTTGGGAGTCAAGCTGTTATGCTCTCTCATGGTTTTTGTTTAAACAGTTGCAACAAATCCATAAGTTCAGTAGCCATGTTATGGGCTTGCTGTCACATGTAGAATGGTGTGGATGAGGGGCTACTCCTTGGGTGGCAACCCCACCAGTCTATCTTGAACATTTTTTGGGTAATGACTGGTCTTATCTGTAGAGAATCTGAAGTTCCCAGATCTTCGAGTTGGGCCTTTCTAGACTTACAGATATATATATACTTTCTTATATATGATACTATACTATACTTATACCTATACTTATACTTTCTAGACACCACTTGTGACCGGTCGCCAGCTGGATTTAACTCCATTCACCACCACTCTCTGGGCCCGGCCCTCCAGCCAGCTCCTTACCCAGCAAAGAGTGTACCTGTCTAAGCCATGTGCTGGAGAAACTGGTGGTGAATGGAGTTCAATCCAGCTGGCGACCGGTCACGAGTGGTGTTACACAGGAGTTGGTGCTGGGGCCTGTCCTTTTCCATATCTTTATTGATGACCTGGATGAGGGCATTGAGAGCACCCTCAGTAAGTTTGCAGAAGACACCAAGCTGGCACGAAGTGTTGAACTGCCTAGGGGTAGCGAGGCAGATCAGAGAGATCTGGACAGGCTGGATCTGTGGGCTGAAGACAATGGGGTGAGGTTCAAGAAGACCAGGTGCCAGGTCCTGCAGTTTGGCCACAACAACCCTAGGCAATGCTAAAGGCTTGGGGCAGAGTGGCTGGGACGTTGTGTAGAGGAAATGGACCTGGGAGTATTGGTCAATGCTCAGCTGAGCATGAGCCATCAGTAGGCCCAGGTGGCCAAGAAGGCCAATGGCATCCTGGCTTGTATCAGAAACAGTGTTGCCAGTAGGAGTAGGGAAGTCATTGTCCCTCTGTACTCAGCACTGGTGAGGCCGCACCTCAAGTACCGTGTCCAGTTTTGGGCCCCTCACTGCAAGAAAGACACTGAGGCCCTGGAGCATGTTTGGAGGAGGGCAACGAAGCTGGTGAGGGGTCTGGAACAGAAGTCTTCTGAGGAGCAGCTGAGTGAACAGAGATTGTTTAGTCTGGAAAAGAGGAGGCTCAGAGGAGACCTTATCGCTCTCTATAACCACCTGAAGGGAGGTTGTAGTGAGCTGGGGGTTGGCCTCTTCCCTCTTGTAACTAGTGACAGGATGAGGGGGAATGGCCTCAATTTGCACCAGGGGAGAATTAGGCTGGACATTAGGAAATTCTACTTTTCTGAAAGAATGATCAGGCGCTGGAATAGGCTGCCCAGGGAGGTGGTTAACTCACCGTCCCTGGAGGTGTTCAAGAAACATTTAGATATAGTGTTGAGCAACATGATTTAGTGCGCTTAATGGTGGTAGGTGGATGGTTGGACTGGATGATCTTGCAGGTCTTTTCCAACCTCGCTAATTCTATGATTCTATGATTATCAGTTTTCCTTTCATTTTTGGATTCAACAGGTATCCAAGAATCCTGCTGATCTGAATCCTTTTCCTCCTCTAATTACATAGTCCTTAATTTTAGAGTGGAAGTGCCAGTTGAGGACAGGGCCATTTGCTCTGTAAAAAACATAATTTCATTTTCCAGTTGTCTGACACAAGCTTTTAAAGGCTTATTTTCCTCTTTTAGTTCTTCTTCAGAGGAATGATATGCATTGATAGTTAGTAGTAGTGGCCATGCTGGAGTGGATGTTGCTACTATTCTTTCCTAAGTTGATGGTATGTTTTTGGTCTAACTTATTCAAAAATCTAGCCATTTTAAAAGGGGATTTAATAATGGGACAATTGTCCCTTATGTGTCCCCATTCTTTGGGAATTTGTGCTGTGCTTAGCTATAGGTAACACAGGAATCCTGGGATTTCCCCCAGGAGTTCCTCCTTTGTGCCAGTGGCAAGCCAGCACATTATTCCTTTGAAGTAGTTCATCCTTAGTATTTAGACTACTCTCCTGCCTGGCTTGCCAAGTGTTACAAGAAGGCAGAGAAGCAAAGTCTTTGAATACGGTGAGGGATGGTCTGCTGGATGTAATTTGCTTATCTCAGGAAGGCCCATACAGTCCTTAGGTAGGCAGAGATCTCCAGATGAGATACTCAGTGCTGGGACCAGTACTATTTAACATCTTTGTAGGCAACATGGACAGTGGGATCAAGTGCACCCTCTGCAAATTTGCAGATGACACCAAGCTGAGTGGTGCAGTTGATATGCTCGAGGGAAGGGATGCCATCCAGAGGGACCTGGACAGGCTTGAGAGGTGGACCCAAGCCAACATCATGAAGTTCAATAAGGCCAAATGTAATGTTCTGCACCTGGGTCAGGGCAATCCCAAGAACAGACACAGGTTGGGCAGAGAATGGCTTGAGAGCAGCCCTGAGGAGAAAGATTTGGAGGTGTCAGTTAATGAAAGATTCAACATGAGGCAGCAAGGTGTGCTTGCAGCCCAGAAGACCAACTGTGTCCTGGGTTGCATCAAGAGAAGCCTTGCCAGCAGGTTGAGGGAAGTGATTCTTCCTGTCTGCTCTCGTGAGTCTCCACCTGGAGTACTGCATACAGTTCTGGAGCCCCAGCAGAGGACATAGAGGTGTTGGAGTGGGGAGGGCCGCAAAGATGATTGTATGGCTGGAGCACCTACCCTATGAGGACAGACTGAGAGAGTTAGGGCTCTTCAGCCTGGAGAGGAGAAGGCTCTGACAATACTTTATAGCGGCCTTCTAGTACCTGAAGGGGGCCAACAGGAAAGATGGGAAGGGACTTTTTATAAGGGCAGGCAGTGACAGGGTAAGGGGAAATGGTTTTGAACAGGAAGAGGGTAGATTTAAACTAGATTCTATGCTGTGAGGGTGGTGAGATACTGGAACAAGTTGCCCAGTTAGGCTGTGAATACCTCCTCCGCTGGAGGTGTTCAAAGCCAGGCTGAATGGGGCTTTGAGCAACTTGGTATGGTGGGAGGAGTCCTTGCCTATTGCAGGGGGGCTGGAACTAGATGATCTTAAAAGTCTGTTCCGACACAAACCATTCTATGATTCTATGACATTATTCTATAGATTTGAATGAACTTGGAGAAACTTCTTAGCTTCCAGGGCTTTTCTAGGAGCATTTTTCCATATTAATGCACTGTGGTCTAGAAAGGAAGAGTACAGTGTACTAACAGTAAATTCAATGCTTTATCTATTGTTCTGAAGGTAGTAAAAGCAAGAATTTTGGGACTTCTGAAAGTAAGCTCTTGATTATTTGCAGCCCAGTTGCTAAGCAAACAAGATATCATTGTCATCCCTCTGTTTAGGCCTGCAAATGGTGATGAAATAGAACCCAGAACCTCACGGAATGCAATATAGCAGTCAACATTAAATTTAACAAGCAGCTTTCCTCCATACAGTGAAGCAGTAATATACATATATTTGTAACAGCAGCAAATCTATACTCGACAAACTTATGAAAATAAAATCAGAAACTTTTGAGGTAGAGTTTTGGGATTGTCTGGAGTGTTCTACACTGATTTAGAATCCAAAATGATGGACCAGTGTTTCCAGGCATTACATTTTTACAGTATTGTGTATGCAATCAACACATTGCCAAAACCAAGCATTACACATAGGATGTTATGCTGCTACTTCTGATAGAACTACTATAGTCTCAATTTGCTTCATCAAATATTTTCAATTTTTATAGAATGCAAAAAACTTTATACAAGGAATAAAATGAATACATTCTCGGTTGCCACATGTATAGATTCATTAAAAGAGCTAAATAGAAGAAAGATTACTAAAGACCAAGTAAAACAACAACATAAAAATGGTTTCTCTTGGTTTTTGTTGGACAAATATGATATTTTAGCCCTCATTTACTGTAAGACAGCATTGATGAAGTTCACTATGGATACTGTTTTCTCATAAAGTCATCAAAATAGACTCTTACAATTAATACATGAAGCCATTATAATCCTGAGTTGGAAATTAGAGGTAAAGGATGTAGGTAGCCTTCAATTTTTGAGTTTTAAAAGAGAAAGCGTTCATGTTTCTAATACCTTTTCTCCTTCCCTGCATCTTATTATCACTTAAACACAAGTACAATATTAAAATGAACTTACAAACTTCTCAACTTCCTCTGCTGGCATTCTGCCTGGATTCTTAGGAATTTGTACATTTGAAGTATTCCCAGTAACCACAGCGGACTAACCAATTATAATTTGGAAGTGAAGATATCTTTACAAGATCATTCACTCTTTACCCCCTGCTCAGAGAAGGAATTCAGTTATAAGCTAGCCACAAACATCAGACAGAATAGTTAGGGTTTGAATAAAGTATCAAAAAAAGCTGTAGTCTTTTCACTTCTGCATCATGAATGAATCTTCTTGCTCATATACTTGTCAGGTATCAAATGCACTGTGCTATTCAGTATGAAAAATAGCACTTGATATTTTAATTAGAGGATCGTATTTTTTTGTGGGTTTACAGAATTGCTATTGATAATAAAAATATTACATTTATTTTCCAGAATCATATATTTGAAAGGAGATTTGGGAAAATTAAAAAAAAAAAACTAGGAAAAACAGTAAAAGAAAATATGATATTGCAAGTTTTCGTTGTTCTTATGAACAGCTTCGTATTTTTCATTCCATCAATAAATAGCATAGAAAAGTAGCTCAATTTAGGCTGAGAGATTCTTTTTTTTTATTGCTCTTCTCGGTTAGATGTTTACTGATTCAATAGGGACCTCAGGAAAATCCTGTGAATTTCTCAATGCTCTAATTGAGGTATTCATTAAAGTTTTATTATTTTCCTGCTTTACTAAAACTTCATTAAAGTTTATGATGTTGTGTTTGTGTGTAGAATTGCACAGTTAAAAAAAATATTTGAAAGTAAGAGTGAATCAGTACTTTCAGCAGTTTCCTAGTTGGATTCCTGTCTTCACTACAGAACTTATTAGCAGTCAAATGTTCGGTCATTCTCCACTAGTCCTCACTAGAATAAAATTATATTTGATTACTTCTTAGTGCCCCTCTATTCCTTCCAGTTCTCCACTCCTCCCAGTGCAATTTGATATTTCCTTTTTGTTCGAGGCAGTAAAAAAAAGATTGAGTTTTCACTGTAGTAATCTCTTAAGAGGACTCCCACTGCAGCTTTGCCTATCTCATTGCAAAAAGTCTGGCACGCAGAAAACACATTCCCTCCTGTGCACAGGACCCATCCTTCCTGCTTTAAATTTTCTTGTGTACTCAATTATTTCTTATCACGTTAAAATGCCTACTTCACTGAACTCAAGTCTCTTCCTAATGGAAAATAATTTATTGAAATTTTTTCTCTCCGAATGCTCTCTGGATTTTTTGTTTTATTATCAGTGGCACTTTTCTTAAAGCTCAATAAGACCATCCTAAGCAGAGCTAAGGAAATGCTGCATAAGCCATTAATTAATATTTCATTAATGATTTGACTAGTTTATAAAAAATCTAATGTTTCCTACAGAACAGTTAGTTGCAAACATAATTGTTTCCTTTGGTACAGTTGTCCAGTGCATTCTGAAATACACTGTGTGAAAAAAAAAAAAAAAAAAAGCATTTAAATATATCTGCTCCAAATCTGTTCTGTTTTTAACTTTCTGTAAAGGAATAATAGAGGAAAAATATGCTGAAAGACAGCGTAGACTCAAAAGTATTCCATTGTCTAGGCTATAGAATGAAGTAGAAGAAGCGGAGGCTGTTCTTGCTTAGAAGTCAAAGGAAAGAAATAAAGAAATGACTGAAATACATTGATTAGAAGTTGTAGGCTTTAACAGGAAAAAAAAATAATGTGCCAAATTTAGCATTTCGGTAGTTTTTAGTATGTAATCCACATGTGTTTTTGGAAAATGGGCAATATTAAATTATGAAAGAAAGCTAAATATAGAAAGCTATCTTCCTTGAGTGCAGAGCAGTTATACCTCTCCTGGAAAACTTTGAACTCCACAATTCTTAATATCTGTGACTATCACAGCCGTTAGTTTTAAACCCGTTGCAATAGAATCTTAAACTGGTAAGAATGAAAAGGTTTCTTTTGATGCTGATCTTCACTACTGAGGATGGGATCCTCCTCAGAGTTCATGTACGTGTATTCTAAGTGACTAAACTCCAGTGAAATCGACTCAGCATGATTGGTTGAGCCTATGGAGCTAGAGGGTTTCTTGGATGTTGTTGTTGCTTCAGAATGAACTGAATGGCTCTGGAGATCTCAGAAGCTGATTCTACTGGATCTGATTCCTAAACAAGTTGCATTCTTCATAGGCCAACAACATTTGAAATTCACTTGATGTCTTCATATTGATCTTCAAGTTTACTCTGATTGCAACCCCCCTCATATCTAATACCTAGAAAGGTTTGAGTTTGCCACCTTTCTCCAGTAGAAATGACTTATCCAGTCTTCTGTTTTAAGCAGTGGAGTAATGCGGCAAGTTTTTCTAAAAAATGCCCCTTACGATAGCATAATTCCCCCTTGATTTTTGTCTTACTTTTAACTAAAGGAGCTACAGTCCCCTGCCATCTCACGAAATCTCCATGCCGAGTATTGCATTCAGCACTGAGACTCCCAGAACAAAAAAGATATGGACCTGTTGCAACAGGCCCAGATGACAGCCTCCAGACCCACAGGATAGCTGGAGGATCCTTTGACAGGGCATGCAGGGATAGGACAAGGGATGATGGGATTAGACTCTAAGAATGTAGATTTAGATTACACAGAAGAAACAAATTCTTTATTCAGAGGGTGATGAAGAGCTAGAACAGGTTTCTCACAGAAGCTGTGAGTGTCCCATCCCTGAACTTGTTCAAGACCAAGCTGAATGGGGCAATCTAGGCTAGTGGGAGGTGTCTCTGGTCATGGTAGGGAGGCTGGAACTAAGTGGTCTTTAAGGTCTCTTGCAGCCCCAAGCATCCCGTGATTCTATGATCATACACAGGGCTGTGTAACCAATGGATTTTTCTCTGAGAAAGATATGTGGGCCAAACACCATGATGTTTCTCTTGGCTTTCCAGTGAGATTTTTTAGGATAAACTTTGAGTTAGGGAGAAAGAAATCTCACACGATGCCTTTTAGCTCTGTTTGAATGAACAACAATTCAGTAGAATTCCAATCTAAAATTAATTTTCTATTAATATATTTGCAAAAGTATGAATTACAGGTATATCATTATTAGTTACATAGATTTACTTCTCTATTCTAATGTTCTTCTTTTGCATTTGGACTCTTTTTTGTTCTGTTTTGTTTCATTTTTCAGGATGCATTTTTAAACCCAGTAGTTTACAATGTTGTCCTGGTATCTCTGTGCCTGGGAAGATCATGGAGCAGATCCTCTTAGAAGACATGTTAAGGCACATACGTGACAAGGAGGTGATCCGAGACAGTCAGAATGGCTTCACCAAGGGCAGATCTTGTCTGACCAATCTGGTGGCCTTCTACGATGAAGTGACAGCATCGGTGGATGGGAGGAGGGCAATGGATGTCATCTACTTGGACTTCTCCAAAGCCTT